>NW_006408826.1:1735414-1736233 GCF_000296735.1 Chrysochloris asiatica
GTGTACAGATGATGTCATCCCACAACTCTTCTGGGTTTTGGTCATTAGTGTCTAATACATCAAATGTGTTCTTTAGATGGTGTCTGCATTCAAGGGGGATATATTCAAGAACATACTTTGGCTCTTATGGACCTGTTTTAATTTTCTTCAGCTCCTTCCTGATCTTGCATATGAGCAGTTGACGGCGTGTTCCACAATCAGCTCCTGGCCTTTTTTGGCTGATGGTATTGAGTTTCTCTATCACATCTTCCCACAGATGTACTTAATTTGACTCTTCTGATGAGATCCTTGTGTATAGTCTCCTTTTATATTGTTGGAAAAAAGGTATTTTATAGTGTTGAAAAAAATAAGTAGTTGGTCTTGCAAAATACTATCATGTGATTTCCAAAGTAATTTTTATTACCAAAGTCATAATTTCCAACAAATGATCCTTCCTCTTTGTTTCCAACCTTTGCATTCCAATCGCCAGTAATTAACAGTGTATCCTGATTGCATGTTTGATCAGTTTCAAAGTGAAGAAATTGGCAGAATTATTCATTTTCATCAGTACTGGCTTTAGTGGTTGGTGCATAAATTTGAATAATAGTGTTATTAACTGCTCTGACTTGTAGGTGTATGGATATTATCCTATCCCAGACAGCATTATGCCTCAAGATAGATCTTGAAATGTTCTTTTTAATGATTAATGTGATACCACTCCTCTTCAGTTTGATGTTCCCAGCATAAGATATAATAGTCAGATTGAAAATGGCCAATCCCAGTCCATTTCAGCTCACTAATGCCTACATGAAAGGAGCTCTGGTAGCATAGTGGTTACGA
>NW_006408826.1:1736678-1755499 GCF_000296735.1 Chrysochloris asiatica
CAAGACCTTTTTAAAGTGTTCAAGAACAAAGATGTCATTTTGAGGACTAAGGTATGCCTGACCCAAGCCATGGTATTTTCAATAACCTCATATGCATGTAAAAGCTGGACAGTGAATAAGGAAGACCACAGAAGAATTGATGTATTTGAGTTATGGTGCTGGAGGAGAATATTAAAAGCACCATGGACTGCCAAAAGAACCAATAGATCTGTGTTGGAAGAAATACAGCCAGAGTGCTCCTTGGAAGCCAGGATGGCCACACTTCTTCTCTAACACTTCGGACATATTGTCAGGAGGGACCAGTCACTGGAGAAGGATAACATGTTTGATAAAGTGGAGGGTCGGAGAAAAAGAGAAAGACCCCCTAATGAGTTGGATTGGCTCAGTGGCAGCATCAATGGGCTCAAGAGTGGCAACAATTGTGAGGTTGGCCCAGGACCGGGAAGTGTTTTGTTCTGTTGTGCATAGGGTCACTGTGAGTCAATTCCGACTCTATGGCACCTAACAACAGTGTCTAGGATATCAATCTTTATGTGTTCCGTTTCATTTTTGCCAACTTCCAATTTTCCTAGAATCATAATTCTTGCATTATTTTTTCTGATTACTAATGGATGTTTGCAGCTATTTATCCTCATGTTGAGTTGTGCCCCATCAGCAAATGAAGGTCTCGAACGCTTTTCTCCGTACATGTCATTATGGTCAACTCTACTTTGAGGAGCCAACTCTACTTTAAGGAGGCAGCTCCTCCAACCTGTGGGACTCATCTTCTGGCATTATATGTGACAGTGTTCTGCTGCTATTCATAATTTCTTCATATCCTGGCACTCACTGTATCAAACAGTATTCTACTGCTATTCATAGGGTTTTCAGTGGGTAAACCTTCAGAAGTAGTCCGCCTCTCCTTCCTACTCTGCCTTACTCTGGTTCAACTTGCTGGTATTTAAAATACCTGTGGTATAGTTTCCAGCATCACAGCAACACATAAGCTGCCACAGTAAGACCAACTGACAGATGAGTAGTGATTCCTCGACATGAGTGAGTTGAAATGAACTGTTTGTTATTGACCATTTTGAATCAGACAATCATGTGGCTTGCTATGCCAGGAATGACAAATTGAAGAGGAATACTGTTGCATTCATTATCAAAAAGAGCATTTCAAGATCTATCCTGGAGTACAAGACTGTCAGTGATAAGATAATATTTATATGCCTTTAAGGAAGGCCACTGAATGTGACTATCATTCAAATTTATACACCAGTGACTATTGCCAAAGATGAGGAATTTGAAGATTTTTATGAACTTCTTCAGTCTAATTTGATCAAACATGCAATCCAGATGCATTGATCATTGGAAATTGGAATGGAAAACTTGGAAACAAGGAAGAGTCATCAGTTGGAAATATGACCTTGATGATAGAAATAATGCTGGAGATTGTATAATAGAATTTTTTAAAAAAAGTAATGACTTTTTAATTGCATGCGCCTTTTTTTCCCCATAACATAAAATTCAGCTACACACATCGAACTCATCAGGTGGATCAAATTGACTACATCTGTGGGAAGACATGATGGAGAAGTTCAATATCATCTGTCAGAACAGACCATCAATTGCTCATATGCAAGTTCAAGTTGAAGCTGAAGAAAATGGAAACAAATCAATGAAAGCCAAAGTGCAACCTTGAGTATAGCCCACCTGAATTTAGAGGTCATCTCAGAAACCGAACAGGAATAACAGAAGCAAGAGGTGGAATGGGATGACATCAAAGTGAAAAAGCAGAAGACTGCTCCAACGAGATGGATTGGCACAGTGACAGCAGCAATGGGTTCAAACATAACAACAATTGTGAAGATGGTGCAGGACTGGGCAGTGTTTCCTTCTGTTGTGCACAAGGTCGCTATGAATCAGAACAGACTTGATGACACCTGACCACAACAGCAACAATCAGAGCCATCATAAATGAGAAATGCAAAAGGTCATGAAAATGACAGGAAAGACAGAAAACAAGAAATTGGATCTTAGAAGAGACTCTGAAACTTGCTCTTGAATGGACTATAGCCAAAGCTAGTGAAAGAAATTATGAAGTGAAAGAGCTGAACAGAAGATTTTAAAGGACAATTCTAGAAGACAAAGTACCGTATTATAATGAAATGTGTAAATTGAGGATGGTGAGATTTTGTCTTGTGTACTTGGGACATATTTTCAAAAGGGACCAGCCCCTGAAGAAGGGCATCCTGCTTGGTAAAGTAGAGGGTCAGTGAAAAAGAAGAAGACCCTCAACGAAATGGAATGTGACACAGTGACTGCAACATTGATTGGGCTGAAAGGTAGGAATGATTGTCAGGATGACGCAGGACCAGATTGTTACGTATTTACATGAGGTCACTGTGAGTTGGAACCGACTTGATGGCACCTAACAACAACATCTTTGGCTGGGCCATGGCCCTGGCTTTGTAGGAACATCTGAAGTCCTGGTTTAAGAATCAGGAGCCTCACCTTTTGTAAACATCATTTTTATATAAAGATTGAGCCTTTGAATTTTAGTAGGATAAGCACTAGACTGCTACCTACAAGGTTAGCAGTTCAAACCTATCGGTTGCTCTGTGGGAGTAAGGTGAATCTCTTTGTCCCATAAAGATATACAGTCTTGGAAACCCTATAAATGGTCGATGGCAGTGGTTTTCATTTGGTCGCAAATGTACTTCAGAAGTGCATAGGAGCGCCAACTCTGACAGCAGACTATGGATTTGAATACCACCTGAGCTTCTTGGACAAGCTATTACCCTTGTTTCCTTATTTATATAAGGAGGATAGAAGCAGTTTCTTATCTCCTACAGTTGCTTACAAGATTAAAAAGTTAATGTAAATGTAGGGTTCATAAGAGTGCCAGGTATGTAGTAAATGTTACTTGCCATGACTGGTAGGTTATCTTTAGATTAAAAAACAACAACAACAACAACAACAAACTCTCAGTATCTAGTACAGCTGTAACAAATATCAAAAGTGGGTGACCTTAAATGCGAGAGATTTCTTTTCACTCAGGAGGCTTGAAGCCTGAATTCAGGGTGCTAGCTCGAGGGGAGGGCTTTCTCTCTGTTGGCTCTGGGGGAATGTCTTTGTCTTTTCTCAGCTTCCATTCCTGGGTGCCTTGGTGATCTACATGTGGCCTGGTGTCTGTCTTTCCCCATCTGTGCTTACTTGCTTCTGTGTTGTATCTGCTCTTTATGTATCTCCAAAGTGATCAGGAAGGAGCTCTGGTAGCGTAGTGGTTACGAATCGGGCTGCGAACCACAGGGGCAGCAGTTTGAAACTACCAGCTGTTCCGTGGGAGAAAGATGAGGCTTTCTGCTCCCGTAAAGATTTACAGCCTCGGAAACCCTGTTCAGGGTCATTATGAGTCGGAACTGACTCTATGGCACATAACAACAACAAGTGATCAGGTGTAAGACTCACCTCAATAACATAACAAAGTTAATGATATTACAAAATGGGATTGTACCCACAAATATAGGGGGTAAGATTCCAACACATATTTTGTGCCACATTTAATATCTGATTAAAAGCTTATGTGTCTGAATGAACACACAAGCAAATGGAATGATTGCTGATACCTAAGTCAGTGCTCAGCCAGAATAGGAACGTTTCGTGCTTGAGTGACTGCTCCCATAAAACTATACAGTGTCGGAAACCCTATAAGCAAAATCAGGGTCAGAAAGAAGTGGATCGTGTAGATAAATCTAACCATGACTTGTTCTCTGTAGTGTGCTTTAGGAATACTAATATCAACAAGTTAGAATATTAGGTTTTCTCTTATCATATACTCATAGACATGTATGTATTTTCATAAAAAGTGCTGACTTTAATTGTGATTTGAAACAATCTTTCACATTGCTCTACTAGGGAAGAAGACTTGGAGACAAAATCAGAGCAAATTAAAAGTAAGTATCATTCATTAATTCCAAATTGACTGTATTGCTGTCGTAGCAGAATCAGTATGAGGGTTTAAAGCATATTCTTTATTCACTAGATCAATAGTGTGTGTTTGAAAGCCTATTTAATTTGAAAGAGAAATCTGCTGCTGCATTGTGTCTAATTGCGGTATTGGCATATCCATCTGGCTCCAGTTCAGCATCATTTCTGTAGAGCAGCTCATATATATTCCAGCTTCTCCTTTTCTCCATGTTCCTTCAATACCTAATTAACTCATTTAATAATAATTTGTTTATTTAATATCCAAATAAGTCTTACACCTGGTTACAGATGATTTCTTTCAGACATGATTCCAGTCGTGCAAGTAGGACTCACAAACAGAGAAAAAATGTCTATGAGTCCGTTCGTCTTAGTCACCTATGGTACTCTGGAATCTGCAGAGAGGACTCGACATTATTTTTCTGTGTGTTCTTGATGGTGGATGAAGGACACCATCTCCAAAAGACAGCATAGCATAGTGGTAGTGATTCTAGAGATAGACAAATGGCCTTCTAATTCCAGTACATCACCTTGTGGATGTTTTAACCATGGGCAAGCTCTCTGACTCTTAGTTTCCTTAGCTACAAAACAGTGATAATAATAGAACACCTTTATCCTAGGATTGGTGGTGTTGTTTTGGGCCGTGGAGTCAGTTCTGACCCATAGTGACCATGCATAGGGTTTCTGAGGCTGTAAATTTTTACGGGAGCAGAAAGCCTCATCTTTCTTCCACGGAACAGCTGGTAGTTTCAAACTGCTGACCGTGAGATTAGCAGCCCGATTTGTAACCACTATGCTACCAGAGCTCCTTTATCCTAGGATTACTATAAAGATTAAATCATCTAATATTTGTGAAATACTTTGAACAATGGGTGACATAGAGTAATCAGTCTTCTAAGTGGTTTATGTAACTGTTGCTGCTAGTTGCCATTGCTTTGGCTCTGACTCCTGGCAACCCCATAAACAACAGAACGAAATGTTGCCTGGTCCTGGGCCATCTTTGCAGTTGTTGTTCTCAAGTTCATTTTCTTCTACTAGGAATTTTGAGTGCCTGACAAACTCAGTGGCTCATCTTCCAGCTTTGTACCAGATAGTAAGTAGTCTGTCATGATCCATAGGGCTTTCAGTGGCTCATTTTTGGACATAGATGGCCTTTCTTTCTAGTTTCCCTTAGTCTGGAAGTGCCACTGAAACCTTTATCCACCGTGGATGCTGGTATGGGAAATACCAGCGTCATAGTTTCTAGCATCATAGCAACATGTAAGCCACGACAGTAAGACAAATTGACAAACAGTGCTGAGTCTACAGAGTTAAGACCCTAACTAGAGGAAACATAATTTGACCTAGATTTGCTTGAAGAGAAATACCCCTACATAGATTCAACTTTACCTTTTCTTTCCATTGTTTCAGATTGAAGTAGTGCGGGATGCTCGAGAGAAGAGAACTGGTCAATCCTCCACTTTGGGAAATGACAACAGCGTGGATGTTTTCAAGAAGTACCTTCTATCTATTAATATTCACTCATATATACATGTACCTGTGGACTCCTGGTGTGGTGCTGTGGGGTTTTGCGCTGGACTGCAAAGTCGGTTTGAACCACAAGGTCGGCGGTTCAAGCTTACCAGCTGCTCCTCGAAAACCCTATACAGGGTCACTATGGGTCGGAACCAACTCGAAGGCACTTAACAAATACAACAATACATGTACCTGTGGGAGGCTGTGGAACATTGAGTTCACAGACTGGGGTTCTGCTGAATGAGGAGTCCAAAGTCCTGGGTTTAGGCCTGGCCAAGCTCTGCACTAGCTTTGTGACTCGAGGCAGAAGTAACCAGACTTTTCCAAACGTTTAGTCCCCTCTTTTGCAAAGGAAGTATAATTGACTAGGGCAGAGTATCAAAGACTAAAAGAGTGTTATAGATATACATGATCACTTTATAGATATTGGCAATAATTGTTCACTTCTATCACACGATGCAATTATTCTAGACATAAGAATAGTCAACTTTTAAACTGCATGTCACAAAGTTGTGAGTAAGTAGCCAGTATTTTGGGGCAAGTTGTATGGGGATTATAGATATAGATATATATGAATATGAAGGGCTTAAAAAAATTCATGTAAAAATATTTTCGTGAACTTTTTTGAAGCCCCCTCATATATAGATTCAGAAATTTAAATGTTAGTTGCTTAAAAATATAATAAATACACACATGTACATTTGTACATATATTCAAAGACTCTTAAATGTTAAATCCTTAAAATGGAATATATATATATTGAATATATATTCAAATACTCTTAAATGTTAAAAGCTTAATTAAAAAAAATTTTTTTTTAAAGGGGGTTGGAGACAAAGAGACAGAGAGAGGCCAAAGTTAGAAGTTAAATTAAAATTTAAAATGGGTTCCTTATATGGGAGAATGAGGAAATGAATTTTAAATATAATGTCAATGGAGAATCATATTGGAAAGAGGATATATTGTTAACTGCTGTTGAGTCAGTTCTGACTTGTAGCCACCCAGTGTAGAGTTTCCGAGGAGTAGCTGCTGGGTTTGAACCTCTGACCTTGTGGTTCGTAGCCCAGTGCTTATCCTATAGCGCCACACCAAGAGTCCCATATTTTATATTACAGAGATTGTAAACAAAGTTGTGTTAGAAACGTATGCGTTGTCTTTACTTGGGAAAACCAAGAGAATAGATCTACTTTATACCCTAAAAAATTTCAGGATATTACTTAGAAAAAGGAAAAAAAGTTCTTAGATGCTATCCTTTTAAAAAAAATTTTCAATTTTTGGAGAGAGAGAGAGAGGGATCTGTAGCACAGAAACTGCTGTCTGAGGAAGGAAAATCCTCAGATTTAAGAATGCATCTTGTTAATTTCTAGAAAATTGATTCCTAGGTTTAGTGAGTTGGAAATCAAGTGATTTTTTTTTTCACATTAATAACTGTGAACAGCCCTGCTCTATTTTAAAAAAATATATTTTAAAGAGGCTTGTGCGTGGTACTGAGTCTAGAAACCAGAGAAGACTATTGGCAATAACTATACATTAACAATTTGGAAAGTTAGCAATAATAGGGCAACAGAATAACTGATAAGCACCTTCTTTCTTTTCATTTTAGCCATGTCCTAAATGAGCTGATACAGACTGAGAAGGTGTATGTTCGAGAGCTGTTTACTGTTTTATTGGTAAGCGACTCAAATTTCTTTTTCCCCATCTTTTCCTGAATGACCTCCCAAACTCCATTTATTAGGAGATGTTTGGGGCAGCCTCCTGTTTCAGTCTCTTTTCTTGATTGTCCTTTCTCAGCTGTGGACATTTATTTGGCACCGTGTGTTGGTTCAAGATATCTGTTCACTATATCTAAATGGTGAGGCCTGTTGGATCTTAGAGACACAGCAGATTGATACAGTTATTCCCAGAGCGCTATTTAGAGATGGTGATGTAAATAACTGAAAAAGGGATAAACATATTCAGTTTCCACAAATCAAATGTCATTATATTAATTTGGTTTGAAAACCCCCTCAGCACATATTGCCAGCTTCAAGAGAAGTTGATGGCCTAGAGTAGAATTTTCACACTTGGTTTCTACTTTGTCTCCTACCCTATAAGCTTCCCTTAAGGCCAGTGAGCTTTCACTTTATTCTACTGACTGAGTTGAAAACCTTGACTATTTATTCTGCCTTTAAAGAAAAAAATTGGGTGACTTTGGGAATTGAGAGATTTCAATGTTAAAATTTCAAAAAGCTACACCCCCAAATCCCGTACACCTTTGGTGGCCACCACAGATATTAATGCAAATATTATGAAACCAAATGCATGTCTTTATTTTATGTAGGGCTACCGATCAGAGATGGATAATCCACAAATGTTTGATCTTATGCCACCGTCTCTGAGAAATAAAAAGGACATTCTTTTTGGAAATATGGCAGAGATCTATGAGTTTCATAATAAGTATGTAATTGCTGAATTGAATTTTTGTATGATATTATCTTACAATTTTATTGACCAATTTATTCTATTGCACATATAATTAAGGCATTTCTTTTCTTTGGAATTTTAACAGCATTTTCATGAGCAGCCTGGAAAATTGCTGTAATACACCAGAGCGAATAGGACGTTGTTTCCTAGAACGGGTGAGTTAAATTATTAAAAAGAAAATATTTAAATATGGGCTACCAAAATAACAGCTCATTTAAAAGCATTGATCTGGAGACGGGAGAGTTTCTTTTTTATGTCTTTATGTTGTGGGAGACAACACATCAATCCAGGTAGCATTTCATTGTGGGAGATGACATATCGAGCATTTAATGTTAAACCAAGTTTTGCTGCAGAAATTGACACAATGAGGCATCTAGAGTAAGCAAATGTCCATTGGATTATGTGTTATGAAATACTCCAGTGGCTCAGTTTGTGACCACTGACGCACAGCTCATCCCAGGAGTACAGGGACCACCCTGACTATGAGATGTGAGAACCGGGACCATCTTAACAAAACCATTCTGGGTTTGGTTCATTCTTAGCGTAAAAAATGCCTGGAGGTCTCCTTGAATATATGTAAAGCCTTAGAGTTGAATCTAGACTAGCTTTCATTCACCAAAGCATCTATCATGGGAATTTCAGGAAGCAGAGAGCAACTTATTTTTATTTTACAAGATTGTTCAGGGAGGCTCATTACTCCACGTCCCAAGAGTCTCCTTAGTACAATTGACGTTCTAGCCTTCACGATGATCTTCTCCTTAGATTTTTCTGTCAGAGTATTTTCTGATTACCCTTTTGTACTTCTCAAGTTCCTTCTCTTATTGCAAGGTGTGGTCTGTCTTGATTTGGGAGTCATTTCAATAGAGGTGAGAGATAAAAGCCTCACACTAGATATATTTTCCTGGAAAATCTGTGTGAAATGAAAGAGAATAAAGCTAAGAAAAAGCTGTGTACCTTTACTCTTTCCAACTGTCTTTAAACATGTGTAAACTGTGGCCAAAGTTTTTCCCTTATCTCCTGAAACAACAGCAGTCTCTCCCTCCTTTGGACTAATGTCACACAAAAAGTGTATGCTACCCATTGGTGACTTCATATTTACTTTGCATCTTTTCCCATGTTCATGAATCATCTCCTCAACTAGATGAGAAGCTCTCGGAGGCAGAGTGTGTAGCCTAGTGTTCTTTGTATTGCAGGTTAGCACAGTTCTTGCCTACCAATGATGATTCTAATAAATGCCTGTTAATGACAGGTTCACTTAACAGTCATCTGTTGAACACCTATGAGTCCTAGTGTGACACTGTGGGTTAATGTACCACACTGCAAAGCCCTTTGAACTGCAAGGTTGACGGTTCAAGCTCACCAGCTGCTCCTCAGAAACCCTATACAGGGTCGCTATGGGTCTGAATGAACTAACAGCACTTAACAACATTGAATACCTACTATGTGTTAAGCACTGTGTGAGGCAATACAGAAACCCAACCCAAGACTATTGAGGGAGAAAACTTGGGAAACCATTGAGCCTGTTCAGTTTGAGTTATGCTGTATTAAAGATAAGTAAATGGCTCTATGGAAACCCAGAAGAAGAACATCTTATAGCAACCTGGGGACTAAATAATGGCTTTAAAGAAGAGAGGACTCATTAGTTGAGTAGCAGGTGGTCCATTGGATGAGGGTGAGAGAAAGATGATTCCAGAGAGAGAGACTAGCATGGGCAGATGCCACAATGGGTTAGGTTACGATGATGACCTCCCAGTACTGAACCAAGGATTGCAGGCTTTAACTTGGAAGTGAGCTACAAGTTCATTCGTCAGGGAACTCAGCCTACTGATGAAACAAAATATTGTCTGTTTTTATAGTTCAGACAGGGAAGGTTTTTTTTTTCTCTTTCTGACTTTCAAGCTTGGTAAGTGGAACTTCTGAAAGTACTTGGCTAATTATGTGTCCCTTTACCCCAGTTAGATAACCATGCCATTCTCAGAATACCAGCTTCCGGTGTGACCCTGTAAGCCACTTTTCCTATAATGCTCAGCCACATTCACTCTTGCCCAAACTTCCTTGATCGCATAAGTACACATTCACAAATTGATAATATGTTGGAATTTGCTTTTTATTACAGAAGGAAGACTTTCAGATGTATGCAAAATATTGTCAGAATAAGCCCAGATCGGAGACAATTTGGAAGAAATATTCTGAATGTGCCTTTTTCCAGGTATAGTAATTATTCAAGTATTGGACATAGTTCTCATGTGCAAATTCATATTTAAGTAATTTATATGTGTATATAGGATACAGAGGAATTCTAGTGTCTCTAAAACATGGGCATGCACATGCACATGCATGTATTTGTTTCACACAGCAGTTACTCCTTTCAGCTCTTTTAGCTATGTCTTTTGGTATTTCCCACATGTTTCCAAATAACATGCTGGCATTGATGCTGATTCACTGTTTCCAGAGTGAGGCATTATCTCTTAACTTCCCACCATGACAGATGAGGAGTCCTGGTGTTGTGTTGTAGAATGAGCACTGGACTTCTAACCCACCAGCTGCTCCTCGGAAACCCTATACAGGGTTGCTATGAGTTGGAACCAACTTGACAGAACTTTGCCACAACAGTGATGGCAGATGAGCATTTAGCTCTCTTTTACCCCCTCCCCCACCCTACCTTTTGCACACTCATACACACACCATCCTTACTCCAAGTTTTTGAGTTGTATTATTGTTTTGGTTAGATTGATTATCAGTGTCAAATATGTAAATTCTATTCTCAGATTAATCCTGTGGCATGATTGATTTTCCTCCCCTTTTTGTTTATCTTGTGTTTTTCTTTAATCTCCCTCTCTGAATGTTGCTGTTGTTAGGTGCCATCAAGGTGGTTCTGACTCCTAGAGACCTTCAGAGCTTAATGTCATCCATAATTTGTCCAACAGAACAAAATACTGCCTACTCCTGCCTACTCCTCATCATCGTTGCCATGTTTGAAGCCGTGACTGCTGCCACTGTGTTAATCCATCTCGTTGAGGGTCTTCTTCTTTGTCACCAAACCTCTACTTTTCTAAGCATTCTGTGATTACCAGGGACTGGTTCTTCTTGATAACCTGTCCAAAGTACTTGAGAACAAGTCTCACCATCTTGGCTTCTAAGGAGCATTCTGGCTGTATTTCTTCCAGAACTGATTTGTTTGTTGTTCTGGCAGTCCATGGTAGTTTGACTCTTCTTCTTCTCCAACACCATAACTCAAATGCATCCATTCTTCTACGGTCTTCCTTATTCACTGTTCAACTCTCACATGCATATGAGGGTACTGAAAATACCATGGTTTGGGTCAAGTGCACCTTAGTCCTCAAACTGACATTGTTACTCTTGAACACTTTGAAAAGGTCTTTTGTATCAGATTTGCCTAGTGCAGTAGACAATTTGATTTCTTGATTATTATTTCCATTGGCATTGGTGGTGTTGGTTGTTGTTGTTAGGTACTGTGGAGTCGGTCCTAACTCATAACGACACTGCACAGGGTTTCCGAGACTGTAAATCTTTATGGGAGCAGAAAGTCTCATCTTTCTCCTGTGGAACAGCAGGTAGTTTCGAACTGCTGGCCTTGCGGTTTGCAGCCTGATTCGGAACCACTACGACATTGATGGTAGATATAAGTAAAATGAAATCCTTGACAACTTTAATCTTTTCTCCATTTATTGTGATGTTGCTAATTGGTCCAGTTGTGAGGATTTTTGTTTTCTTTACATTGAGGCGTAATTCATACTGAAAACTGGAGTCTTTGATGTTTAGTAGTAAGTGTTGCATGTTTGCTTCACCTTCAGCATGTAAGGTTCTATCATCTGAATATTTCAGGTATTTAATGATAGTTCCTCCACTCTTAATGCTGAATTCTTCTTCATATAGTCCAGCTTCTCATGTTATGTGCTCAGCATACAAATTGAATATATATGGTAAAAGACTACAACCCAGGCAAATACTTTTCCAGATTTTAAACCACTCAGTGGTTTGTTCAAAGGACTGCTTTTTGGTCTAACTATAGGTTCTGCATATGCACAAATAAGTGTTCTGGAATTCCAGCTTTTGTAATGTTTTCCATAACTTATTATGATCCACATAGTTGAATGATTCTTGGTGTGGTGCTGTAGGATAAGCATTGGACTGCTAACTACAAGGTCGGTGATTCAAACCCACTAACCACTAATTGGAAACCCTATACAGGTTTCTGTGTGAGTCAGAGCTGACTTGATGACACATAACAACAACAAACACAGTTGAAAACCTTTGCATAAGCAATGTAAGACAGGTAAATATCTTTCTTGTATTCCCTACTTTCAGTCAAGATCTGTCTGACATCAGCAATGATAATCCCTCATTCTATATCCTCTTCTGAATGTGGTTTGAATTTTCTAGAAACACATCACTCCTCCACCTCAATTGTCCCAGTTCTGTAAATCTCTTCTTAATACATTTAAACATACTAGCTTTCCTTTTATTTTCATCTTCTTAAAGAAATCTCTCCTGGAGCCTTCTGACTTTCTCATGTAGACTGGTTGCTCATTCTAGGCCTGTTGCAAGATCTTGGATCTTGGGATTCTCACCTGTGTCTTGTGTGGGCACCTCTGTTTCCTATTCACCATGCCTTTATTTTTCTTGCTATACTCCCATGTTTGGTAGAACACATGCTCTAGTAATTTTACTGAGAGAATGTACGTGGGATATATATATATATTTTTTTTTTTGAGAGATTACGTGTCTTAAAAGATTTTGGTTTTTAAAATGGTAGTTTGGCTGGGTATAGAATTCTAGGCATGATTTTTGTTGTCCTCGGAGTTTTGAATCTATTATCCCATTGATTTCTAGTTCCCAGTGTTGCTGTTGAGACATCTAATGCCATTTTGATCATCTTCCTTTGTGGATAACCTAAGTTTTTCTTCCTTCTGAAAGCTTCCAGGAGGAACTTTTTATTCTTAGGCTTCTGAAATTTCACTTTGCTGTTCCTTGATGTTAATATTTTTTTTCATCCTTTGTGCTGGACTTGTGGTAAGACCTTTGAATTTACAACTTCCTGTCCAAATATACTTAGATTACTTGATTCTCTCCAATTCACTTTTTAGAATTTCAGTTGTATGAATGTTGGATATCTTGGATTAGTCCTCTAATTATTCTCTCTCTAGTTTATAGTTAAGGAGCTCTGGTAGCATAGTGGTTACGAATCGGGCTGTGAACTGCAAGGTCAGCAGTTTGAAACTACCAGCTGTTCCGTGAGAGAAAGATGAGGCATTCTGCTCCCGTAAAGATTTACAGCCTCAGAAACCCTGTATAGGGTCGCTATGGGTCGGAACCGACTCCACAGCACATAACCACCACCACCACCACCACCATCAGTTTACAGTTTCTTTCAGTTCTTTATCTTTTCTAATTTCTGAGAGATTTCTTCTAATTTTTATTCCAATTTGTATGTGTGTTTTATTTCTGCCATTATATTTTTAAATTTGAAGACTTCTACCCATTTTTGTTCTCTGAATATTCCTTTAACTAGTTTCATTAATTGTTTTCTTATGTATATGTTGTTGTTGTTATGTGCTGTTGAGTCCATTATGACCCATAGTGACCCTGTATAGGGTTTCCAAGGAGTGGCTAGTGGGTTTGAGCCAGTGACTTTGTGGTTCAGACTGGCCTTGCAGTCCAGTGCATTATCCTGTAGCACCACAGAGGACAATAATAATAGATTTTGTTTAAAAATAATTTTCTTCTACCAACAAAGTTTCTGTTGTCTTCTAATTGCTTTTATATTTTCTTTGTCTTTCACTCATATTAGACACTTTCCTTAAATGTCTGGTGATTCATCTCTTGTTTACTTTTTTAAAAAAACTTTTCATTGTGAATTAAGTAAAGGTTTACAGACAAGATCGTCATTTTTACATTCAATAAATCTTACCCGTTGTTTCATTTCAATGTCTACAATCCCCTCCCTACAACAACAGTTATCCCGCTTCCTCCCGGTGACTCCTATATCCATTCCACCCTCCTTTCTATCCCTTTTTAACTAACTTTGTTCTTGGGGAAATGCTGCCCCTTTGATTTAGAACAATTGACCATTCCATGGTGAGCAGACCTTACTAGTACTGTCGTCCCTCCTAGATGCTTGTCTACTACTTGGCTGAAAATTGGGCCACGAGGGTGAGTTCTTTTCTAGATCACCTGATGGGTGATCGGGGCCACAGTGTCAGGTTCCTCCAGTCTCTTTCTGACCAGTAAATCAGGTCTCTTTTTTTCTTTAATAATTTTGAATTTTGTTCCACATTTTCACCCACTCTATCTGGGACCTTCTAATATGATCACTTTCAGAGTAAGTTGGTAACGGTAGCCAGGCACCGTCTAGTTCTCCTGGTTTCAGTTTCATGGAGACTGATGCTCATATGGTCCATTATTCTGTTGCACTAATTGATTCCAAGCATCTTCACTTCTCATCACCATTCTGCCTTCTGCACATGAAGAGATCAATAGTTGCATGTTAGATGGCCACTCATGAGCTTTTAAGTTCCCAGTTGCTACTCACCAATAGAGGATGTCCAACAACAATGTAGGATGGACAGCATGGTCATGCCAATTGCCTGTGGTGTCCCCAGAAACAATGGTCCTGAGCCTCTAGGCCCAGCAGATCGTTACCTTAAGATGCTTGGTAATATCTAAACAGTGTTCATCATTTGCACACTCTATGCTCCATCACATTCACAGTTGTGTTTGCAGCAAAGGTAAATGCCCTTATATAAGTCTCCTCTTTAAACCCTTTGTATATTTGTGGATATACTCCCACTTTTCCTGTCATACCCATTCAGCCTACATATCTACCCAAAGTACATGTATCTGTCCATGTGGCTACCCATGAAACACTTCTTCTAAGGTTGTGCAAATAACACTATTTACCTCTGTCCTCTTTGTTGTTGTTGTGTGCAATCGAGTCAGTTCTGATTCATAGCCACCCTGTAAAGGGTTTCCAGGAGTGGCTGGTGGGTTTGAACTGCTGACTTTGCAGTTACCAATCCAGTGCCTATCTTACAGTGCCATACCAGCCCTTGCATATCTCCCTGCATCTTCACCTATCTTCATCATTCTTCCTCCAACCTTCCTCATCTTGTCTGTTGTCCTACCCCTTCTTATAATGCCCATCAACTGATGAATGAAGGAACAAAATGTGGTTTTCAGTCTCCAGTTTTTATCTGTGCTATATTTTCTCTCATGTGCAAATGTAGTTTTCCTTGTAAAAATATGTATTTTCCATCATTTCAGTGGGGCTTCAAAAGTGAGCAGAACTAAGTACATGTATCAGTTCACCATCTTTCCCTATAAATGATCATTTGTATTTGAATTAGATTGTATATAGGATTTTACCAATAATCAGAGGAAGACCCTGGGTCTTATACACAGGTATAATCCCTCCTTATCGCTTTGTGTTCTATATATCCTTTATGAACATTTTTCCTAATCAGTCCCATCTTGCCCTAATTATGGACCTGACAATGGTCCCAGGACCTAATGCCATGGCCATTATATTTATAGGGGCAGTGAGCTTGATGAAATGTAACACCAGTTAAGAGTGCTGCATTTTTCTTGTGATATTGGAAAAAAATAACATATACACATAATTAAAAAAAAAAACAACAAAAAAACTGTTCTCAAACCCAGTCTTATTTCTCTTCTAAGGAGCTCTGGTAGCATAGTGGTTATGAATCGGTCTGCTAACCTCACAGTCAGCAGTTTGAAACTACCAGCTGTTCCGCAGGAGAAAGATGAAGCTTTCTGCTCTCATAAAGATTTACAGCCTTGGAAACCCTGTACAGGGTCGCTATGAGTCAGAACCGACTCCACGGCACCTAACAACAACAACAACAATTTCTCTTCTACACCTTAGCCTTTGGGCCTGAACATTTTATTAATTTATAAAATATATCATGGAGAGCATTTTCATCATGTAAATTTATAGTCCTTCCTTGCTTTCTCACCTTTTAAGCATTCTACCTCAATGTGAATGTCTTGATGAAAACTGTTTTTTACCTTTGAAATGTTGGAAATTTACTACCGTCCAAATCCCTGAAGTAATATTAACTGTGGTTTTTCAGAGATGCTACCTCTAATAGCTTCTATAGCACATGAAAGATCAATTTTCCTGATAGATTTTCTTTGAAATGTCAGAAATATTCATGCATTGGGTATAAATCATGTAACACTTGGCATCTTCACAGATCTATGCCTTCATGTCAATGTATTGATGATTATCTTTTAATGACAGGAATGTCAAAGGAAATTAAAACACAGACTTGGTCTGGATTCCTATTTACTGAAACCAGTGCAACGAATCACTAAATATCAGTTACTGTTGAAGGTAATGACATGAAGCTTTTATTTCATTCTTTACTTCCTTTTTTGGGTCAGATATGGCAAAGGTAGGAACCACTAGAAAGAAGTAGGCTCTAGGATGGGGCAGAAGCGACTCCATGGCACATCACAACAGGATGGGGAAGGCTGGAATGCATTCAATGAGCTACTTTGACTTACTGATTATGCCAAGTGCCTTAGGCATAAATGTCAAGCTGAGACTATCAGAATCTTTTTACCCATTCAGTTCCCTATACAGGTTACAGTGATGTCTGCATACATTTTAACTGGAGAGCTGTTAATTTTGTTAGGGTCTGAAGAGACCAATATTTCTATGGCTTTGAGGCAGAATTTCATATGAGCTTTCTCTATGAAAAATGAAAATGGCACTCTCCTAATGAAAGTATTACTAAAATTTTGAGTTAAGTATCAATGAAAAATAGCATATTTGAAGTGGATTTTCACAATATTTTATACTATGTGACTTGTGAATGTGTCATGGACAAAACAGATTGTTTTATGTAAAAAGCAGTTGCTAGTAAGTTGATTGCAATCCTTTGTTATTCCATGTGTGTCTTAGTAGAAATGTGCTCCATAGGGGTTTTCAATGGCTGACTTTTCACAAGTAGTTCCCCAGGTCTTTCTTCCAAGGCACATCCAGATGGACTCAGTCATAGAAGGTTGGGTTAACAATTGAGTACATTATCTATTTGCACAACCCACATGTAATTGCTTTAAAAACTACTTGCTAGTGAGTCCTCATCCTATTGTTTTTTTTCATTCAAAAGGATTCAATGACTATTGCTTTTTATTATTCCATCATTTCCACTTATTCCCCAATTATGACATTGTTATTAAATATAGTCTGAATGTGAAAAGAGCCCATGAAAGAAATTACAGGCTGTCTCTAAGTTATAAACATCTGGCTTACTTGCAATCCATGGTTATACCCCATCTCCATAAACCTATTACATTAAAAATTTAAGCTACATACAATGGCTTGTAATAACTGGTATTACTTTATAACATACATCAAAACATTATTATTATTATTTTTATGACTGTTTATTATGTAAAAGATGTTTCATTATGTATGAAAGTACTTCTTTAATATTTTGACACTATATACTGAGACCAATATTTGACTAGCATCACACCTGAACTGTACCTTATTGTTCTGCCTTGATGTACAAATTTAACTTCACAACAGACTTAAGACAAGTACTTGTGTAGAGTCTGGGGATTTGATGTACTCTTTGAATTTTTACTTGAAAGCATGTTTGCCAAAAATTTGATAATTTTCTCCAGCTAATAATACCTAGCTAATATGAAGTTGAATCCCTGTCTCCTAATTATAGGAGCTATTAAAATCTAGCACAGACGGTGAGGGAAGTGAACAATTACAGGAGGCGCTGGACACAATGCTGGAATTACTGAAGTCAGTCAATGACTCCATGCATCAGATTGCAATAACGGGCTATATGGTAAGAATAGCCTCAGGTTTGTTGGGACTGGGGGGTGGGAGGCAAGCATGCCAACATCCCTTTTTCTCTTCCTGGATCCAACTGAGAAATAAGATTCTGTGAGAGGCAGGCAAATGGGACCAAAACGTCGCATTATTATTGCTGATATCAAGTGAAGAATTGGCCTCAGATCGATACTCAAACATTCCAGTTGTCCCCAGTGCCTGCCCCTAAGTCCAGTGCCTGCCCCTAAGTGAGCATATCTGCCTGAAGAAATGTTTGGGTCTGGCAAGGAGACATCCTATCCTATATTAATTGCTTGACTAAACCCAGGATAGATATGGAAGAAAAGGAGCAAATTTTCTGCATTTGTAGCCTTTTAACAGATTAGCACCACACACTGGGAAAGCTTGAACTGGAATCTGTCATCCATCAGTTAGAACTGAGGAAGGGATCGGGGATGACACCCCAGCCAAAAGACCCCGACAAGGAGGCAGCAGACCAGGGAAGAGGAGTTTCTCTGAGCTCTCACCACCACAAGCAGTTCTGTACAGAAGTGACACGTGGCATGTTTTAACTGAACAAGTTGTAGTGTTTAAGTTGTTAAGAACTATATAATTTATGCTTCAGGGTTTTTTTTTTTAATGCTTCAAACCCAAGATTAAAATGTTGATGTTACAGATGTGCATGTAGCTCGGCCTTGTCCTAATGGATTTGATTGCCATTGTAGGGGGACTTGACTGACCTGGGCCGGATGATAGTGCAAGGCCCGTTCAGTGTCTGGATGGGCCACCGGAAAGGGACAACGAAAATGAAGGATTTTGCTAGATTCAAGCCAATGCAGCGACACCTTTTCCTGTATGAGAAAGCAATTGTGTTTTGTAAAAGGCGCATCGAAGGTGGAGAAGGCTCTGATAGATTTCCATCATACAGTTTTAAACATATTTTGAATGTAAGATCATTTTAATTGTGTGTAGTATAATATTGTTGCAAATACATATATGTGTGTATTGTTTGTGTGTATGTATGTATGTATGTGTATGT
>NW_006408826.1:1755820-1768427 GCF_000296735.1 Chrysochloris asiatica
ACAGAGAGGATGATAGATTTGAACTGATGACGTTATTGTAAGTGGTCCAGTGCTTATCCTACAGTGCCACCAGATAGGGCTTCAAAAAGTTCATGGAAAATGGAATGAAAAGATAATGGAATTTTTCCGCATACTTCTTGAAGCCCCCTTGGGATGTGTGTATATATGCATACACGTATCCATATATATGCATATGCACATATGCATGCATGTGTATACACACATACACATATATACATAGTCTGTATAATTTTCCAAACAAATGAGTGTTTTATATTTTAGCTGCACATCCCTTTGTTTAAAAGAAATCTGAAGAAGCAATCTCATTTATGAATGAGGCAGAGCAGAGTTTCTCAGCTTGAAATAAGAGAGTTAGTGAGTACAGTGCTTTGATTGATCCTCTCCTCTCCTCTCTTACTCCGAACCCCAGGACAGTCTGCAAGGGGGCTCCCTAGTGTACTGCAGAGTCCCAGATCCCCCATTAGCACTCTTGCACCAATGGTACTGGGTGGAGGTGCATTCATGGTGCACAAAAGACAAGGAGAAAAACGGTTTTCTTTTTTTTTGTATCCTTTTCCTCAACTCAGTTTATAAATGAAAGCCATTTGTGGTTCACCTACTCCCCTCCTTCTCCCTCATTCCCGGCTGTCTCCCTTCTCGGGTTTCCCAGCTACCTTTAGTGGAGTCCTATTGACACCTGCCTTGTCCTACCCCTACCCCCCCGCCCCCAGAGTGCTCATAAACACTTTCAAATTACTTTCCTGTCTTTTATTAGCAAAACTGCCATTCTGGGCTACTATTGAGTTGATATTAAATTGAAAGCAGTATTGTAGAGTCACCAGTAATTCAGTGACACTCCCAGCTGGTTTCACATCAGTCTGTCATTGGTGAATTTGATTGTTTATTTAATTTCAGCATTGCAGTTTTACATAGTAAAAGCAATATAGCATTGGTTATAGAAAATTTGGAAAAAAGAGACAATAACCAATCTGTGGCGCTGTGGGTTAATGTGCCACACTGCAAAGCCATTTGAACTGCAAGATCGTCAGTTCAAGCTCAGCAGCTGCTCCTTGGAAACCCTATACAGGGTCGTGATAGGTCAGAACCCACTCAACAGCACTTAGCAACAACAACAACAGCATTTTCCAAGTACAGGTTCTCTGGTGGTGCAGTGGGTTAAGCATTGGGCTGCTGACTGCAAGGTCAGCAGGTCAAACTCACCAGCCATTCCATGAGGGGGAAAGATGATGCTGTCTGTTCCCATAAAGAGTACAGTCTTGGAAACCCTCGAGAGCAGTTCTACCCCATCCTTTACAGGGTTGCTACGAGTTGAAATGGACTCAGTGGCATTGGCTTTCAGCTAGTCCCCAACTGCTACCAATTTTGTTAGGTTTTCACCTACTGTATTTGAGATCATCACCAATATATTTGAGAATCGGTAACATTCTTAGCAGTGATAATAAAGAGGAAAGAGTCCCTGTGTGATGCAAACTGTTAAGATGTTCAGTTGTTCACCAAAAGGTTGGAGGGTCAAGTCTACCCAGAGGCACCTCAGAAGAAAGGTCTGACAATCTACTTCTAGAAACTCAGCCATTGAAAACCCGTACAGTGCACAGTTCTACTCTGATGCACATGGGGTCTCCCTCAGTTCGATTCCACTTTATGGCAGGTAGTTTTAATAACAAGGACAAGATCATTTGTCCTAAGCTAGGCCTGAGGTGTTTATGTTAAGAGGGAGCCAGAGCCTCCGGCTTTGCTTAGGAGTTTCCTCATGGATGTAGCCACCCTGAGGTGTTCCCTACTGAATTCCTGTCCCAGGGTCAAGTCCTTGAGCCCCTCCTACTTCTACTTTCCCACAGAAGCTTTACTAAACCTCAGTCTTTATATAACAAATGCCCATTTGCTCATTTGATGTCAGCAGTCCATCTTCAAGCCCAGAAGTCTCTAGGAGTGTTTTAAATCTCTAAAATACATTGAAGGAGATCATAGATTTTGCAGTCGATCTCACATAGGGTTCAGCTCTCTTTCTGTCTTTATGCCTGCGCCTCAAGATGGTATTTTACCTTTCTTTCTGAAACTTAGGCATGTTTAACTGAAATCCATTTGATTCACATTTTGTTTGTGGGGTGGCCATAATATTTCCTGGCATGGTGCTGTAGAATAAGCAATGGACTGCTAACTGCAAGGTTGGTGGTTCAAACTCACCAGCCACTCCTTGGAAACTCTACACAGGGGTGCCATGAATTGGAACCAACTCCATGGCACTTAACAGCAACAACATAGTATTTCTGGTTGGTATTGACGTTTCATTGATTTTTCATCTGTCACAGTAATGGGCACACCAAGAAAGTATTTCTAGATTCCATTAGAGTAAGGAGGGACCAGTATGAAGCAATGAAGTCATCAAGAATTCGAACTGCAATGGTTACTATGGAAACAGACAGGGTGGAATAGATGTGAGAAACATTTCAATAGAAAGTAGTTGGACTTGGTGACTTGCTAGATACAGGTAATAAATAATATATGCTATTTGAAGGAAAAGAATCTACGTACTCTGCTTTGTTTCCACTGTGGTACCTGTTGTTCTTGAGTGCCGTCGTGTTGGTTCCGACTCAATCACTGGATAGGGTTTCTGAGGAGCAACTGGTGGGTTTGAACCGCTGACCTTGCAGTTAGCAGTCCAGTGCTTATCCTATAGCGCCACATCAGGCACTTTTATGATCATCCCCATTTTAAAGATGGGAAAAATAAGGCACAGAGAGGTGTCATCCAAAGACACACTGCTAGTGAGTGGTAGACTGTACTTCTATTGCAGTAATAATTTGGAATATTAACCTACCTGTCATATAATTACTAAAAATAACCATTTAAATCTTTATGGAAACAGACCTCCTCATCTTTTTCTTGTGGAGCAGCCACCAAGGCTCCATAACTTTTCACACTGATGTTGAATTACTTTTACTTCTAATGACACAATCATTGCTTTTCATAGTGTGTGATTTCTTTATAACAGAAGTTAATCTCAGATGAACCACTTGGACATACAGATTGAGGCTGTTTGCTGCTGTCATCGGAACTATAAAGAACATAGTTCAATAAAAACCTTGAAATATTTTGGTCAACAACTCATCTCATAGTTGTGGAGTATAGAATGTATATTTTGCCAGTGAACAGTTCTGATTAATTTAGAAGGTGACGAGGTAAATTTACTATGATTTCATCTTCAAAATAAAATACTCAAGAACATGTTCACTTCCATTTTGTAGATGGATGAAGTTGGAATCACTGAATATGTGAAAGGAGACACCCGGAAGTTTGAACTGTGGTGTAGCAGGAAGGAAGAAGTTTTTATTATCCAGGTAGGCCCTTTGATTTTATTCTAGGAGCCATAATCTGCTTTAAGATGCAAAAGTCTACATTTGAAACAAGAATTTTGGTCACATGACATGAATTCTCATCCCATAGCATTTGAGTATTATTCATCGGGATCTATTTAAACATTTTATTTTTCGGTAGCGTAGGCATTCTTTTACTGTCATTGAGAGATGCCTGTGGTATTTTCTAGGGCTTTTCGTTTTCACAACTACACTGGGAGGTTTATCAACTGTAGCTGACAGCGTCCCAGGCATTTTTCTGTCCCATGTGGGCAGCATTCAAAGGGCTCCTGATGATGAGATATAGTTTATGACCATTCAGATTTGATCTCTGTTTCAAAAATAAACATACTTAAAGCCCTGGCCAGAGGTGCTGTAAGAGGATGTAGTCATTCCAAGAAATGTTTGCATCATGACCCGTGAAAAGTCATATACTGTAATCTGTTGACAGTGGTCACTATTATTACTTTAGTTAGTTGAATTCTGTACTTGTGACTACCATCCATTAAAATATGTTTTCATGGTTTGGTTTAGCCAGACCATTTCTGGTATCTTTTATGAACAAACTTGAAATTACGACAGATGAGTGGTGGCTGTTTGCAATTACATAATGGAAGACTATTTTAGGCGGCTTTCACTCTCTCATCTGTCACTACAAGTATTCTGTAACTGATTAATTACCTTTTCAGAAACAGTCCAACTGACATCAGTTTGCCAAAATTGAATGTAAAAATATTAACAATTTGTAATGAATCCTTCTGAAAAAGGGAAAAACAAAGTGAAAGTATATTTTATATGTTCTCAGTGTTGTTAATCCATTTTCTCAGGGCCATGTCCAAATGGTTTTTACTTATTTCATAGAATCTATATATATTTTTTTGCTTTAGAGAACTTTTAAGAATCAATGGGTTAGAACGTGACTACAGGGTTCCAGGATGCTTTATCATGTTGGAGAAGCTTAATGATGATTGTTTTATTATAAAGCATCCTCTTAAAGAATTGTCACCTCCCTTCTTTTTAAATCTTTAGGCTCCAAATACAGATGTGAAGATGTCGTGGTTAAAAGAAATCCGAGATATTTTATTGAAACAGCAAGAGCTTATGGCAGGTAAATTCAGCAGGACAATGAAAGCTCATTCATTCGCTCAGATTTTATGGCTACCTTTGTAGCAGGGGTGGGGAACGTCTGGCCCGCGGGCCACATAAGGCCCTCGAAATCACTTAGTGTGGCCCTGCCAAGGCAACTGCAGTTCCAGCCATCACATTGTTGTTGTTACGTGTCATTGAGTCAGTTCTGAGTCTTAGTGACCCTGTATAGGGTTTCCACAGAGCGACTGGTGAGTTTGAACCACCAACCTTGTGGTTTGTAATTGAGTGTTGATCCCACAGCACCACACCAGGATTGTTTTGTTGTTAAAATGCTGTCGAGTCGGTTCAGACTCATAGCGACCCCATATAGGGTTTCCAAGGAGTGTCTTGTGAGTTTGAACTGCCGACCTTACAGTTCAAACCGACTTTGCAGTCCAGCACATTAACCCACAGTGCCACACCAGGACTACACACCCAGACCTTAGGGGTGAGCTAATTAAATGTTTGGCCAAATATAGCAGGCTAATTTGTCGGTTGATAATTTTGTATGGCTCAGAAACAATATTATAAATTTTGGCAGAAAAAGGTTCCCCACCCGTACTTTATATGGACTGAATGAAGAGAATGAAGCGATATTTATAGACAGTCCCCTAACTGTTTTTAGGTCTTTAAGTGGAATTTGTAGACCACAACAGGTGTATACAGTTCTGATTTAGCCTACTTTAGTGCAAGAAAAGACTCTGAGCCTTTTCAATGATTTCAAAGCTGCACATGTGGCAAGTGAAAGTGATTGTGATGAAGAATTTGCTGCCCATAGGGATTGGCGTCCTGGTGTGGTGCTGTAGGATAAGTATTGAACTGCTAACTGCAAGGTCCGCAATTCAAAGCCACCAGCCACTCTTGGGAAACCCTATACAGGGTCACTGTGAGTCGGAACAAATTGGTTGGGACTTAATAACAACAGGGTTTGATTCAATCCTTTCCAAATTTCTATCACGTTAATGGGCAAGTAGTTATCTGTAAGTTAGACAGTCATAACCCGGGGGCTGCCTATATTTTGTACTTTTTTTTACTAAGTTTTCATTGTGAATTGAATGAAGGTTTACAGGGCAGATTGTCAGGTTTACATTTAACATATCATAGTTCGTTTCATTTATATAATTTATAATGAAAGGGTTTGCTAAACTTATTAGTAATGAGGTCAGGATTCAGAAAATTGTTTAAATAGCTTTGGAGAATGAACTTTACATTGGTAGATGAACTCTCAAGTTTATGAAGCCTTTGAGAAGCAACACAAGACGGTCAGTGGACTTTATTCTGAGTCCTTCCTATGAGGCAACTGTGCTTAGGATTTCAGTAATCATGATTTAGTAATCCAAGTTCTAGTTCTAAACTTGCATCTCTTGACTAAAATATTGCATGGTTCAGCCCTCTCTCAGACCCAAGTTCAGATTGGCTGTTTCAAGTCAGAAAAGGTTATGTTTAGTGTGTGTGTGTGTGTGTGTGTGTGATTGACCTTCAAGGAAGTAAGAGGAGAGGCTTCTGAATGATGCTTAAATAAGCCTTGTTGTATTTCACAGTTAAAAAACGAGAGCAACGGAATCAGGTGGCAGACCAGGATCAGCTTACTCTTCAGCAAAATGATGAGTAAGTACTTTTTCTGTAAGGACTAGCACTCCCATCTTCTGTTTTCTCTAAATAACAGGAAACAGTGTAATTAAAGGACGCCTGACCAACACCACTTGCCATTTTAGCAATAATCCATCCAATTCTATAAATACGTAATTTTATCAGTTTTAGTTTTATACGTGGAACCTGATATTCCCTAATAGCTTTTCATTTGCTCCCCCCTCTGTGTTAAAGATGGTAGTGGTGGGTGGTTAAGTGCCTTGGAATTGGTTCCGACTTATAATGACCCTGCACAGGGTTTCCGAGGCTGTAAATCTGTACAGGAGAAGAAAGATTTATCTTTCTCCCACAGAACAGCTGGTAGTTTCAAACTGCTGACCTTGAGGTTCGCAGCCCGACATGTAACCACTGTGCTACCTCAGCTGAGGTTGGGCTGGTTTTTAAACACAGTTGCTTCTTAAACTATCCTGGGTCGGGGTGGGGGCATTGCAGGTGGAATAAAAGTAATAAAAGCCATAATGACTTTCTCTTCCAAGTATTTTTGGTCACTTTCTATTTGACTGTTGTTGTTGTTAAGTGCTGTTGAGTCTTTTCTGACCCCTAGTGACCCTGTATAGGGTTTCCGCAGAGCGGCTGGGCGCCTTTGAACCACCGACCTTGTGGTTCAAACTGACCTCGTGGTCCAGCGCGTTATCCTGCACCAGGAGAAATGTCAGAATATGCAAACAGAGCAGATAAGGACTGCCAGCGCTACTGGCTCAGCCTTGTGGCCCCTGTCCCTGCGGGATTGGCCTTTTTTGTTTGCCTTGCTAGTGTGAAGTCTTTGAGGAAGGGGATATTCCTAAATAACAGCAAAGCTGCTGGATGAGAGCTGTGGTCTTCTGTTGAGTTCACTCAGACTCATGTTTATTCCATGCACAATGGAATGAAATGCCGCTTACTTCTGCCCATTGCCATGATCTGCTGTGAACTGGACTGTTGTGATTTCTCTGCCTGGTCTGGAAGCTCTGCGGAAACCTATTCAGCATCATAGCAACATCCAGGTCTCCACTGACAGGCAGATGGTGGCTGCTCATGAGGGGCATTGGCCAGGAGGAACCCTCACTGGCCACATAGAATGCAAAACTTCTGCTCCAGGCATTCTGAACCACCAGCCTGTAGGCATTCTGAAAGGTGAATTTTGCATCAAACATTTACAAGCAGAAAGAATCCCCACACTGATTCCAACTTCCTGGCACAGAAATTTATGATGCAGTATCTGCATGATATTGACATTCTTGAATTACTTCCCAGAGATACGGATTTTCTCTTTGTTGTGCATCATCTTTCAGAAAGTGTTGGTTTGTCAGTCACCTTAGGTTGTTGCTGTTGGGTGCTGCTGAATCGATTCTGACTCGTAACAACCCAATAAGACAAAGTAGAAATGACCTATACAGTTTCTTAGATCACATCTTTCTCCCACAGAGTGGCTGGTGGTTTTGAACTGCTAACCTTTTAGTTAGGAGCAGAACACTTAATCACTGTGCTACCATGGCCCCTATTTTTTAAAATCTTATGTGAATAAAGTCTTTAGGTTTGAAATGTTCATTGACTTAATAATAGCTGACACAAACACAACAATAGGAATTAGTTTAAGGTTTCATCTTCGTTTATCCACATCTTACCTAATTCAAAGAAAGATAAAGCAGTTACTCCTGTAAAGATTTACAGTCTTGGAAAACCTAAGGAGCAATTAGATTCTGTCCTGTAAAGTCACTGTGAGTCGGAATCGTTTTGATGACAGTCAGGAAATGGTCTACCTAATTCACTGAGGTTAAAAATCTGTAGAACAATGTGGATTTTACACACTATACCTTCCCTAGTTGTTTTATTGTTGCTGTTAGGTGCTGCTGAGTTGCTTCTGACCAGCAGAATGAAACACTCCCCAGTCCTGCGCCATCCTCACAGCCATTACAATGTTGCTGCCACTGTGTAGATCCATTTTGTTGAGGGTCTTCCTCTTTTTCATCCACACTCTTCTTTACCAATCATGTTGCCCTCTCCAGGAACTGTTCCCTCCTGATAACATGTCCAAAATATGTAAGATGAAATCTCACCATCCTTGCTTCTATGTAGTATTCGGTCTGCTTTCCCAAGACAGATTTGCTTGTTCTTCTGGCAGCTCATGGTACCATCACCATAAATCAAAGACATAACTTTTTCTTCAGTCTTCCTTATTCATTGCCCAGATTTCATATGCATATGAGGCAGTTGAAAATACCGTGACTTGAGTCAGGCACACCTTACTCCTCAAAGTAATATCTTTGCTTGTTTATACTTTAAAGAAGTCTTTGGCAACAGATGGTACCCAATGCAATACATCAGTTAATATCTTGAGTGCTGCTTCCGTGGGTGTTGATTGTGGATCCTAGTAAAATGAAATCCTTGACAACTTCAATATTTTCACCAGTTATCGTGATGGTCCTTATTGGTCTAGTTGTGAGAATTTTTATTATCTTTACATTTAAGTGGAATCCACACTGAAGACTGTAGTCTTTTCTTTTTTAAAGTCTTTATTGTGAATTATGTGATAGTTTACATGGGAGAACATTAGCTTTACATTCATCCTATATTGTATTTCGTTTCATTTCAATGATTACAATCCCCTCCATGCATCATCAACCAACCAAAGGTACACCCTGCAAGACTGCCTCCCGGCCACCAGCAAACAGCCCGTCTTCCTCCCTGAGTTCAGAGTCCCCAGACGCTTCATCTCTCCATGTCATCATCTCTGACTCCATCTCTGACATCACTGCTTCTCTGGATAGGGTCCTGCACTCCGCTCTTCTCCCTTGATGGTCCCAGGGACCTCCTCTCCTGGACTGCAAGATCAACCACTCCCCTCCTCTTGTTACAAAATGTCTGCCTTTTCATTTCCAACCCTCACAGTCTTTGATCTTCATCAGTAAATACTTCAATTCCTCTTCCCTTTTAGCAAGGAAGGTTGTGTCATCTGCATATTGCACGTTGCTAATGAGTCTTCCTCCAATCCTGATGCCGAGTTCTTCATCTTAGTCTAGTTTCTCAGATTATCTGCTCAGCATACATATATGGTGAAAGGATACAACCCTGACACCCATCTTCCCTGATATTAAACCACATGATATCTTCTTGTTCTGTTAGAACAATTGCCTCTTGTTCTATTTACAGGTTCCTTATGAGCACAATCAAGTGTTCTGGAATTCCCATTCTTTGAAATGTTGTGCATAGTCTGTTATGATCCACACAATCAAATGTGTTTGCATACTCAATAAAGCACAAGTTGACATCTTTCTGGTGTTTTCTGCTTTCAGCTAAGATCCATCTGATGTCAGTAATGATATCCTTCCTTTCACATCCCGGTTTGAATGCAACTTGAATTTCTGGTAATTTCCTGTCAATGTACTGCTGCAACCATTTAAAAATTATCTTTAGCAGAATTCTACTTGTGTATAATACTAACGGTATTATTCAATAATTTCCACATTCTGTTGGATCACCTTTCTTTAGAGCGGGCACAGATATGGATCTCTTCTAGTAGTTTGGTCAGGTAGCTGTCTTTCAGTTTTTTGTTTTGCATAGAAGAAGGAGCACTTCCAGTATTGCACTCTTTTGTCTAAACATCTGAATTAGTGTTCCATCAATTGCTGGAGCCTTGTTTATCACCAGTGTCTTCAGGTAGCTTGGACTTCTTCCTTCAATAGCACTGATTCTTGATTATATGGTTCCTCCTGAAATGGATGATCATTGACCACTTCTTTTTGGTACAGCATCCATCATCTTTTGATGCTTTCTGCATCATTCATTGTTTTCTCCATAGAATCCTTCAATATTACAACTTGAGGTTTGAATGTTTTTCTTCGGTTCTTTCCTCTTGAGAAACAGCAAAATTGTTCTTCCCTTTTGATCTTCAGCCTCCAGGTCTTTGCACCTTTCATGATAATACTTTGTCTTCTCCAGCTGCCCTTTGAAATCTTCAGTTCAGCTCTTTTGCTTCATCATTTCTTTCATTTACTTTATCTACTCTACATTCAAGAGCAAGTTCCAGAGTCTCTTATGACATCCATTTTGGTCTTTTCTTTCCTACGTAGTGGGCAGAAGTCTTATCATTGACTAATAGAATGCATCTGCTGGCTTAGATGCTAGAGTTTATGCTCTTATGTTTTATAGATTATAAACACATGAACTTAAAAAGGGGTATCACCTTTGAGTGGATTAACAAATGGCATTTTAAACTTATTACTCTTAGACTGCACCCAAACTCTTATTTGTGTATACATTCACTGTTTCAGAAAGCAACAGAGAGGTTTAATGAGCACTGAGGAGACTGAATCGGAACACGCTGGCGCTGTAGTGGAGGTTAATGAAGGTACCCTGCCGGTTCAGGCAGAAGCAAACACAGGTATGAGTAGTGGGCATCGAAGATCATTATATTCATGATTGTGTGCATTTTCTACCGTTGTTCATTTGGAAAAGCTGTCTGCTATTTTGTCCACAACAAAACAAAGTTAACCCATTTCGAAAAGGATTTTATGTCTTACATATGCCAGACACTCTGGTGGGCAGTGTAGAGCCATAGTTGTCAGAGCAGAGTCCCTGGAATCCCAGAGCATCACCTGGAAGCTTGCTGTTAGAGTCAGAAACTGGGATAGGAGTTGAGTCCACTGAGATTTAGCAAGCATTCCAGGTGATTCTGATGCATGCTCACCGATGAGCCCCTGCTGTAGTGGATACTGAGATGAATCAAACACATGCCGAGATACTGGCTTCCCTGGTGGTGCACTGATGACTTGCTCAGCTGCAAACCAAAACGTCAGCGATTTGAACCTACGAGCAGCTCCGTGGGAGAAGGATGTGGCATTCTGTTTTTGGAAAGATTTACAGCCTCGGAAATACTATGGGGCAGTTCTCCTCTGTCCTGTATCGGCTTCAAGGAATGCATACTTCACTTATGAAAGGTTTCATGACCAGAGAAAAATCATTTTCAGCTGGACTAGTTCTTGTTTTAATGCAAATTGTGTCACTCAGAATGATCGATTTCAAACTATTTAATTCAATAAATAATATAACAATGTATGCCAGGGCTTGTACAGAGTGCTGAGTATACAGTCTAATTAAGATACATTCAGCCACTGTCCCCACGAAGCTAGGACTGTAGAAAGGTAATTCCATACACAATTAAAATGAAATATCCTAGGTGTTAGGACAGGGAAGTTCAAGGTGCCTTCGAGTTGTACAACAGGGTCAGCCATTTAAACAAGGCTGGGAACAAAGACCTAACATAGTGCCCGATACCCAACACTTAAATATGATGGTCCTCACTCTGGAAAAAGGGAGCATGGTGGCTCCAAAGGATAAGCGCTGGACTGCAAACCACGAGGTTAGCAATTGGAGGCCACCAGCTGCTCTGCATGAGAAAGATGAGGTTTTCTGCTTCCACAAAAGTTTTAAAGCCTTGGAAACCCTATACTGGGTTGCTCGGAGTCAAAACTGACTCCACGGCACTTAACCACAACCATAACCACTTATTGCTGTTGTTGTTGTTAAGTGCTGTCTAGTTGGTTATCACTCATAGCAACTCTTTGCAGGGTTCTGAGGAGTGTCAAACCAATCTTAGGGTTGAGTGTTAATCCTGTGGTACCACACCCACTAGTTAAGGAGAAATAAGTAATTAGAAGTCTGCCCAACTTTCCATTGTCCCTTTAAAGGTCACATCCCTGAGGTTGCCTGTACTGTTGTCCCCAGAGCAGTCAGGAGACAGTCTGGGGCCATAGCCTTCATTTTGCATAGGAGGAAACCGAGCCAGAAAAAGTTGAGATAACTTCTCTAAGGTTATATTAAATTTGGAATATGGCCAAGGTGAGGTTCTGTTCATTCTGTCTTTGATATGATTGCTTTGTTGTTGTTAGGTGCCATCGAGTTGGTTCCAACTCATAGAGACTTTGTGCACAACAGAATTAGATACTGCCCAGTTGTGGGCCACCCTCAGAACAGTTCTGTTTGGGCCCATTGGTGCTGCTACTGTGGCAATCCATCTTGTTATGAATCTCCCTCTATTTCGCTGACCTTCCACTTTACCAAGCATGATGCTTTTTCTCCAGGGACCAGTTATTCCTAATAATATATCCGAAGTATGAGAGACACAGTCTCACCATCCTGGTTTCTTAGGAGCATTCTGCTTGTACTTCCTCCAACACAAGTTTATTTGTTCTCCACGGCACTTTTAAGATTCTCCTCCAGCACCATAACTCAAATGCATCCACTCTTCTACAGTCTTCTGCATTCATTGTCCAACTTTCACATGCATATGAGGTTTTTGAAAATACCATGGCTTGGGTCAGGCGCACCTTAGCCCTGGAACGGACATCTTTGCTCTTTAACACTTTAAAGAGATCCTTGGCAGATTTTCCTAATGCAATATTTCATTTGATTTCTTAACTGCTGCTTCCATGAGCATTGATTTGCTTAATACAAATCAATTATCTCTCTCTCTCTCT
>NW_006408826.1:1769367-1821616 GCF_000296735.1 Chrysochloris asiatica
CTGAATGTGTCTTAATTTACATATACACCTATATAAATTTAAAGTAAGCACCTCCTATGGCCAGAGGTCTTAGGAGACTTATGAGGATGTCTGTGCAACACATGGACTCTGCCCAGTGGGAAGCATAAAGCAATGAAAAAATAATTACAAAGCAAGACGGAATGTAGTAAGTGCCGTATGAGCAATACCCCCAAAATGCAAAAGAAAGAATTTTTGTAAGCAAGGATTTTCTGTGAGAAGGGAAAGTAGTCTCCAAAATGGTATTTCACTTATTTTAAAATAAACTTAGAATATAATGTATTGCAAAATGAGCACCAACCATCCCTCCCACAGCCCTCTCTATTTATTGAACTGGGTTTGACGATTCATTACAGTGACCACACAGAACTTTGACACCATCTTCACAGTTGTGAGGTTTATTAGGGAAGTTAGCAGGCTACACTTCAGGGTCAGAAATGCTCAGGGCATAGTTCTTCCTGTCAGGACAGTGTTTCCTCTGCGGGGGCCCCAGGCAGGCCTCTCTCTGGCCCTCAACCCCTTGGCCTGGCCTCTGGCCTGCTCCAGCAATGTTACCAAGCTCTGTTGCTTTTTGCTTGACTCAGAGCAGGAGGGTTTCTGAGGCTATGAATCTTTGCAGAAGCAGGTAGCCTCATCTTTCTACCTTTTTAAATTATGTTGTTGTAGAGTACCATCAAGTCACTTCTGACTCAGCGCCTCTGTGTAGGGTTTCTGAAGAATGCCTGGAAGGTTCGAATGGCTCCCCTTGCAGTTAATAATCCACTGGCACTATATTTGGGCCATTGAAGCTTCCAGCCTTAATTATTACACGTACATTGACTTTTCTCCTTGCGGTAAACCAGCACCATTACATAACGTTGACTCTCCCTGTCTTTCCTTACAGTTTGGACCGAGGTGTCACCCTCCACAGAAACCTCTGAGGGCCCTGAGGAATGGTCAAGGGAATTTTTCTGTTCTGCTCATGCAGAACATGAAGAAGATAAGTCCCAAATGGTTAGTAATAACATGGTAAAATTTAAACCCTTGGGACAGTTGTACTGATGAAACAGGGGGCACCTATGACTAAACATCTCCATATCTTTGAGATCATCAGATCCGTTTCATGACCAAAGAGTTTGAAACAAGTCTCATTATGATCATTCCATTAGGACTTCTCCTTTGAAGTAGAATTTGTTTGCATTATGCATGAAGCCCACATTGATACTGATGAGAAAAATAATGAATTGTTCCAAGTCTCTCTCTGAATCGCACCAAGTTTCACTGTTTTCTCCATCTAGGCATGTGAGGTAGGATCTGATCTGAGCACAAAGAAACTGCAAATAAACTTAAAAAAAAAAAAAATTACATTTTGATTCCAGAATGGAACACACAGGAAATTTTAAAAATCGCACCTTTAAAAACAGCTATTCAGTAACTTCTGGGGGAATCAATTTTAGTGGGTTCTCAAACAAAATGTACTAATGATACCACATTTCAGCATGTTAGTATAAGGAGCTTCCCTGTAAACCATAAAAGAAGTTGATCAAGGGTAAAAGGAGGTGTTGTTTTGGAAGTGTACTAGTTCTCTGGTGGTGGTGGTGTGCCAAGGAGTCAGTTCCAACTCATAGTGACCCTGCATAGGGTTTCCGAGGCTGTAAATCTTTACTGGAGTAGAAAGCCTCTTGGTTCTCCCACAGAATGGCGAGTAGTTTCCAATTGCTGACCTTGATGTTAGAAGTGTGACTTATAACCTCTATAGTACCATAGATCTCTAGTGGTTATCAAAGGGAAGTTTAGGCAGTGGGAAGGGTCCTTTGTAGTCAAATCCTCCTCTTGGTTCCTTCCAGAGGAAATGATTCAATTTGGTGGCTCTAATGTAGGTGGGCTAATGCATCAGACTGCAAAGTCGTTTGAACTGCAAGGTTGGTGGTTCAAGCTCACCAGCGGCTCCCTGGAAACCCTATACAGGGTCCCTATGGGTTGCAATTGACTTGACGGCACTTAACAACAACAACAACAACAATGTGGGTTAGGAGTCCTGGTTGTGGCTCTGTGGGTTAATGTCCCACACTGCAAAGCTGTTTGAACTGCACGGTTGGCGGTTCAAGCTCACCAACTCCTCCTCAGAAACCCTATACAGGGTTCACTATGGGTCAGAATCGACTGGATGGCACTCAACAACAGCAATTTGGGTTAGGAGTCCTGGTGTGGCACCGCGGGTTAATACGCTGGACTGCAAAGTTGGCATGAACCGCAAGGTCGGTGGTTCAAGCTCACCAGTCACTCCTCAGAAACCCTGACAGGATCACTATGAGTCGGAACTGACTCTACTGCACTTAACAACAACAACAATGATGTTGGCACTTCTAGTGTGCTGCTGTAAGGTCAGCACTGGACTGCAAACCACAAAGTTGGCAATTCAAACCCACTAGCCGCTCCATGGAAACCCTATACACGGTCTCTGTGAGTCGGAACCAACTTGACGGCACTTAACAGCAACAACGATGTTGGCAAAAAGGAGCCCTGCTGAGTGGAGTGGGTTATGTATTCAGCAGTTCTAATCCACCAACCACTCCATGGGAGAAAGATGAGGGTTTCTGCTCCTATCAAGATTTGCAGCCTCAGAAACCCTAGGGTTTCTTCTCTGCCCTGTAGGTCACTATAGAGTCACCTATAGGTCACTATGAGTCAGAGTTGACTCTATGGCAGTGGGTTAATGTTGGCACAAAGGAGTCATAACCCAGATAATCACCAAGCTAGAAGGAGTTGACTCTGGAAAGCCTTCCTTAAAAAGTAAAGAAATATGCATTCTTCTGGTATCACAATGATCATAATGTGTACTTCTGTGGTAGTTTATAGTTTACTAAATGATTTCATATTTAATTTTCACAGTGTTAGTGTGAGAAAAGGCAAGTTTTATTACCGCCAATATACAGAGGAGGAAACTGAGGCTCAGAGCTGGTAAAATATTTGCCCAAGGTTATTTGTCTAGAACAGCAGTTCTCTAACTTTTTAATCCCAGGAGTCCTTTACATTCTTAAAAATGATTGTGGTGGTGGTGGTCGTGTGCCGTGGAGTCCGTTCCGACTCATAGTGACCCTGTGTAGGGTGTCCGAGGTTGTAAATCTTTATAGGAGCAGAAAGCCTCATCTCTCTCCCGAGAAGTGACTGGTAGATTCAAACTGCTCTCCTTGAGGTTTACAAGCTCCACTCATAACCAACTATGCTACCAGACCTCCTAAAATGATTAAGAACCCCCATATCTAACCAATTAATGTCACTGAATCCAATTTTCGGGGTAAGATTTCACTGCAAACACAGTAAAACACAATGAAGACATTTATTGAGAACCCCAGAGAGCTTCAGTTTATGTGGTTTACATCTATTGCTATTAATCATATTATATTATTAAATCTGAGCAATAGAAAATGATTTTATACATTATTAAAAAAAACATGTGATAAGCCCATTTTAATTTTAACATAGAAAACATTTTTATTTTGAAAACTACCTTTTCAAAACAAAAGCATTCATGAGAAGAGGGACATTTTACATTTCTTTTGCAAATCTGTATAACATCTTAGTAGAAGATCCTTGGATTCTTATACCTGTTTTTGCATTTAATCTGGGGTGATAGCATATGTCTAGTAACCTGTAGAAAATTCCATTGGTACATTTGTCGGAAGATTGAGTGCTAATGACAAATGATGTTGTAATATAGATTTGATTATGAAGACTTTTTTTTTAATGTTTGATTTTGAAGACTTTTGAAAGTGTTTTAGGAACACTTGAAGATCTGCAGTCGTTATTTGAGAACTGGTGATCTAAAGTTATATAAACCAAAACAAAACTTGTATCTCCTAAATTACCAATGTCTGAACTTGTATGCCCTAAATTACCATTATCTGAAGATGGGAGAGTTGAGAGTAATTGTTCAGATGTGACCCCAAAATCTGGGGAAGCCAGTTTGGATTTCAACATTAACTGCTAAGATAGTGTCAAGAAGTCACTATATTGTTTTGGTTTGTAAACTTTTTACTGTGAATTAAGTGAAGGTTTACAGAGCAGATCATTAGTCCCACAGTCAACACATCATACGCTTTGTGTCTTCATGATGAGTGCAATCCCTCCTATGGACCATCAGTTAACAGTATTCACCTCTATTCATTTGAACTCTTGCGCTCCTCCCGAAAGAAGTTGCTAGATTGTAAGTAAGATTTTTCCAGCTATAGATCCAGAAAGTGAACTAAAAATGCAAAATTGGTTAATGCTTTCATCCTAGGTGATGGGTTTTTTTTTTTTTTTTTTTTTTTAAGGTATTAGTTATCCTCTCTTCTCCCAATAATTCTCTGCATTGTTTGTACTACTAACAAAAGCATACAAAAGAGCCATACAATGCATTCTACATTAATAATAATAAAAAAAAAAATTAGAAAGATCTGCCTTTTTGGCCTCATTTTATCAAGCAAAGAATTGAGAAACAATGGGTACTCCTTCCTTTTGTAGAGGCCTGAGTCCGAGATGTCTCTCCTCTCTTGATAAAGTTACTGTTGTTGTTGTTGTTGTTAAGTACCACATCAGTTCCGACTCATAGGGACCCTGCACAGGGTTTCCGAGGCTGAAAATCTTTATGGGAACAGAACGCCTCATCTTTCTCCCGCGGAACTGCTAGTAGTTTCAAACTGCTGACCTTGAGGTTGGCAGCCCAACTCGTAACCACTACGCTAAAGTTACTGGGCTAGAGGACGAATAGCTCTTTATCCTTTGCTGCTTACTCCTCAGTGTATATGAACATAAATAACTGCTTAAAGGGTGGTCAACCCAGATGTGCGGATGTTGTTTTCAGGTGAATTCCTTTGGACATGCAAAGAATCAACAGCTCGTGGTTCTTTCTTGTTTTCAATATTTTTGGGTTGTAGTCATGGTACTCTTTAGCAATCATTTATTCAGTATGTAAGATATTCTGCTGGAAAAGCATTTCCGTTTCAGAGTATGTTTGGATTTGAAAAATACTGTTTCTTCTCTATCTACTTACTTTGTAACCAAATGCAATGTGTGCCTTGGATTATTTCGCTTATATTGGTTTATATTTAAATGAGAGCTGCTAAACTATTAAGAACAAGTAAAGCACAATGTTATGATTTAGTATGCTTTTATTGGATCTAGAGCTTTTGTGCCCATTATTTGAACCTGTGCGGAGCAATGCATAGCACAAGTCCTTTTGGCGGTATTAGTAAATCTTTGCTCAGGGCTATTGCCTTATGACTGTGCCAAGAATAATTAATAGTTCCTGAGAATAGTTTAAAAATAACATTATTTTCCAAATAAATATTTCCATGCTTATTTTTCTGGATTTATGCTTATAAGTCATGTAACTTAATTAGTTGTGCTGTAAGGTTTTCTGTATACTTTCTGCTGTAATTCCCTTTTCAAATAAACATGAATTCTATAGGTGAAATAAATACATGTTCTGTGTTTTCTCTCCATCACACACTGCTGCTCCAAGTTTGTTTGTTCTGGCAAAGCTGCTGCAGCTACCACATTTACCACCACAGTGTGAATTCTTTATGTCACAAAGCATGCAGCTTTGCAACTTGTTTTGAAACTGAGTTTGTAATATAATTTCTCAAAACAACTTTACAGTCTCCAGGAAAATATGAAGCCCTACCAGACTGCAGGAAGAGAGGCTCAAAAGACTTCCTGGTTAGAAATAGAGATGCCATTCCACTTCTCCAGGAGATGCTGAGGGTCAGTAGTAGGTCTGCTTCCAATGCTTGTGATGGCCTCTGGCTGGGACACGTGACCGTCAAATGAGACTCTGTACTTTACCTATAACTTTGTTCCTCAAAAAGCAGAAATGTCACATTTCTTTTCAGCGATGGCTCTAATTTTCATTTGCGGAGCCATGCCTGTATAGCCCACTTGCAGTCATGTTCATCTCCAACCTGAGAAAGATGCTTTCAAAGGATGACATGTCTAGAGGCTACAAATTCTTTTGTAGTTTACCGTTGGCTCAGATGTTTTAGCTGATACATCTGGGCAATCTAATGGCTACAGATCACATTGTGTTTGGTCATTTGTCATTCATTCATTTATCAAATCTTGAATGAAGGCCTACTATGCTGTGCTAGGCATCACGCTTTGCAACTTTACAACACTTTGCTTTTATCAGTTCAAATACTGACTTTTAAGTCTTAGCATTCTAACTTTTTGTACTTGACTTTATATAGCACCTATTACAAAGGAGTCCTGGACCACAAGGTTGATTTGAACTGCAAGGCAGGTGGTTCAAACTCACCAGCCGCTCCTTGGAAACCCTATACAGGGTCGCTATGAGTCGGAACTGACTCGACAGCTCTTAACGACTATGATCACAAAGATGCTTCTACCAAACATACTGTTTAAATATGAAAGAACCCAGAGGAGGAAGACAATACTGTTTGGAAGAGGCCTAAAGGAAGCGTTTTGTTTTTTTCCCAGAAATTTGAATGTACATAATTCTTTCTTCTTTGTGTCAATGACTTAACTTTATGTCAAAGACATGTGACTGTGTACTCTGACCCTAAATATGGAGAAGTGCACACACTGGGGTAAAAATGAAGGATGGGTCATTAAAGTGATAACCATTTTTACCTAAGTCTTTTGTAGGTCAAAGAATTCAAACACAGTGTCATGAAGGTCTTTGAACACATGTAAATGCTTTGTCAAAATTTGAACTGCAATCTTATGTGTTTGCTTTTGATTACCTTGGTATTGCCATTGTTCTCTCTACTAATTCGTGTAATGTTTAGGTTGGTGAAAAATCTAAATAGAAGAAAATTACGTCTGATCCCAGGGGAGAGTTTACAGGTTTTAAGAGGTGACTGTAGGTTTCAGAATGCAAAAATTACAGGTATATTATGAACCAACGACACAGAATTTGTTTAAAGACCAAGAAATTGAAAGTGAAAAGTGCTCTACTGCACTTAGAAATAACCTTGCAAACTCATTAGCTAAGGTTTGTTTCTATTAATAGCTGTGAATTAATGAATAAAGACTTTTAAAAGCATGTAAAACTTTTCCCTGAAGAATTGATAGACTAGAAAGTATTTCAGATACCGTACTGTCTTATAATGAATGAGTCCTGGTATGGCGCTGTGGGTTAATGTGTTGGGCTACAAGGTTGGCTTGAACTGCAAGGTTAGTGGTTCAAGCTCACCAGCTGCTCCTGGAAACCCTATATAGGGTCACTAGGAGTTGGAACTGACTCGACAGTACTTCACAACAAGAACACGTGTCTCTCTCACAAAAGATCCTTTAGAATTAAATACTGAAGTTATGCTTTTAAGGTACCAGCATTACTATTCATTAGGCTGTGTTTTCACTTAGTCCTTGTGGTGGTGGTGGTGGTGGTTATGTGCCATGAAGTCGGTTCCAACTCATAGCAACCCTGTATACGGTTTCTGAGGCTGTAAATCTTTACTGGAGCAGAAAGCCTCATCTTTCTCCCGCGGAACAACTGGTAGTTTCGAACTGCTGACCCTGAGGCGAGCAGCCCGACTCTTAACCACTATGCTACCAGAGCTCCTTCACTTAGTCCTAGGAACCTGTTATTTCCCTTATAGCAGGGCTCTGACATACAAGCACATGCACACAAGTGTGCACACACACACACCCATACAAACGTGTTTGTGCACACTACTTATATGAAGCAACCAGAACTTTAAGTGACACTTAGGTTATTTATGATAGGTCAACACACACACAAAATGTAGACTTGTTTGTAAATAAGATTATTATTGCATGTGCATAATTCCTCTGAATTCCTAGTTTTGACCTTGCATTTGAATTCTAAGTAAAGGTACATTGAGTTCAAATGAATGTAGCAGATCAGGAATAACTAATTTGGTTCAAAATTTTATTCATAACCTGAACCCAAATCTGAATATGGTAGAGATGATATACTATTGTACAACTTTTTGTTGGTTTGGGTGTTCTACTTCTGGGTCACCTGTCAAAGGTTTTCTGCACTAATGGTTTAAGGAACTATTTGAATTGTTTAGAGAAAGAAAAATCAGAAGAGTGTGATATCCCAACAACCTGTCCTAATTAACATTTATTTTTAAACTCCATTACAAACCTATAGATTTTTTCAAAGTATATTTGGAACATTCACTAAAATAGGGTGTAAGCTGGGCCATAAAACAAGGTCTGTTAAATTTCAGAAGATTCAAATCATGTAAAGTCTCAAAGATGTTATAGTAGAAGTTGTTGTTGTGAAGTGCTGTTGAGTCGGTTCCAACCCATAGCGACCGTGAATAGGGTTTCCAAGGAGCGACAGGTAAGCTTGAACCGCTGAGCTTGTAGTTCAAACAGCTTTGCAGTCTTGCGCATTAACCCACAGCACCACACCAGGACTCCATAGTAGAAGTAATCATCTCTATATGACTGTTAAGTTACGTACTTCGAAATAACATGCGGGACAAAGAAGAAAGCCCAAGAGAAATTGTAAAATATTTTAAATTTACTGAAAATTAAAACATTACATATCAAGATATGTGGGTGTAACTAGAGAGATGCTTGGAGAGAAAATTTTATCTTTAAATGTCAGTGTTAGAAAATAAGATGTTTTAAATATCAGCATTTAAGCTTCTACTTTTAGAATCTGGGGAAATAAAACCAAGTTAAACACTGATGAAGTTAAAAGAAGAGAATAATAAATTAATAGTACACAAATGCATACCTTAAAATTCCAACAATTAATAAAGAAAATCAATAAAGTCAAACATTTACTCTTAAAAATATTATAACATTGATGAATTCTTATAAGAAAAAAGAGAAAACAAAATTTCCAAAAATCAGGAATAAAAGGAGTCATCAGTACAGATCCTATAGATATTTTAAAAATATTGTTAAGTACCATCGAGTCAGTAACAACTCATAGTGACCCTGTCTAGGATTACCAGGAAATGACTGCTGGGTTTGAACCACTGACCTTGCAGTTAGCATTCCAACGCTTATATTATGCCACCATACCAGGAATAGTGGAAATTAATAAACAACTTTTTAAAATAAATTCAACAACTTAGAAGAAATTGATGAATTCCTTGATAAATAAAACCTACTAAAGCTGACAAAGGAATCCTGGTGTGGCACTACAGGATAAACACTCGACCATAATGTCTGTTTGAACCACGAGGTCAGCAGTTCAAACTCACCAGCTGCTCCTTGGAAACCCTATACAGGGTAGCTATGAGTCAGAACCGACTCCACGACACTTAACAACAAAACTAACAAAAGAAGAAATAGAAAACTATCCCTACATCTTTAAATGAATTTATAAAAAACATTTAAACAAAGAGATGTTCAGGCCTGAATGTTTCCACTGGTGAAATATAGCTAATACTTAAGGAAGAAAAAACATTAATCTTACAAAAAACCTAGCTTTCAGAAAATAGAAGAAGAGGAAACACATCCAAACTTAATTTAGGAGGTCTATATAATACTGGTTGATACCCAAACCTGGTATCAAAGTTTTAAGACAATAAATGTAGGAAATCACTTCTCATGAAAACAGAGCCCAAATACATTAACAAAATATTAGTAGATAGAATTCTGCAATATATATATATAATTGTTGTGAATGATGCAGAAAATCATTTGACAAAACCCCATACTTACTCATGATAAAAAATTCTCAATAAACTAGGAATAGAAGTAAATGTCTTCAATCTGATAAAGTGCCTTTAAGAAAAACCACAACTAATATCATACCAGAGGCCTGTTGTAGTGTTTTAGGGTGAGCACTGAACTGCTAATCACAAGGTCAGAAGTTCAAACCCAGTAGCCACTCCTCAGAATCCCAATATAGGATCACAATGAGTTGGAACTGACTTGATGGCACTTAACAACAATAATAAAATATCCTTAATGGTGGAACATTGGAAGCTTTTCTCCAAGACTGAAAATGCACCATGCATATTTACTCTTAACGATTTCTATTAATATACTGGAAATTCTATCCAGTGCCATAATCCAAGAAAAATAAAATGCACAAATATTTAAAAGGAAGATTTAGTAGTGTCATGATTAGCAGATGGCATTGTGTGTATACAAAACCATAAGGAATCTGCACCACTGTGGTGGTGGTTTAGTGTTATTGAGTTGGTACCAACTCATAGTGACCCTGGATAAGGTTTCTGAGGAGTGACTGGTGAGTTTGAACCACTAACCTTGCAGTCTAGCACAATAACCCATAGCACTGCACCAGAACTCCTGTTGTGAAGTATCATCAAGTCGGTTCCGACCCACAGTGACCCTGTATAGGGTTTCCGAGCAGCAGCTGGTGAGCTTAAACTGCTGATCTTGCAGTTCAAACGGCTTTGCAGTCTGGTGCATTAAACCACAATGCCACACCAAGACTTGTGGTGGTTACTGTTAAGTGTCATTGAGTTGGTTCTGATTCTTAGCAACCCTGGTTTATGAGGCTAGGAATTTTTGCAATAGCAGAAAAGTCTTATATTTTTGCAAGAGCAGAAAAGTCTCCCTCAGAGCAGCTGGTGGGCTTGAACCACCGATCTTGTGAACAGTCCAGTGTTTATCCGACCGAGCCACCATGTTCCTCAGACTACTATAAAGCTACAGTAGTCAGTACAGTGTGGTGTTAGTGGTGCTGTTAAGTACTGTTGAGTCAGTTCTGACTCATAGTGACCCTGTAATGGGTTTCCAAGGAGTGGTGGGTGGGTTTGAACCATCAGCCTTGTGATTAGTAGTCCAGTGTAAGCATAGACAAATAGAGATTTCAGAAATAGATCCACATATGTAGGGTCAATTCATTTTCAACCAAGGTGCCAACTCAACTGAATTGAGATGGGATGTTGTTTTAATAAACAACATGGTAAATATAACTAATGCCACTGAATTGTGCATGGGAAGATTTTTTTTTTTTTTTTTTGCATGTGAAGATTTTTTAAATGGCAAAATTCTTTTACCACACACAACACACACACAAAGAAATGGTGCTAGAACAACTGGAGGGAAAAATGAATTAATTTTGAGTTGGATCTGGACTTGACAATGAAAGCTAAAACTTGCAAAAGCAAACACAAGACAGTATCTTCATGACTTTATGACTTTGCTTAGTTCATCTTTTCTTATGCAGGACACAAAAATGAAAAGCATCAGACAAAGACAGAGAAACATGACATATGTTGAACTGAACACCTTAAAGTGTATTGAATAGATTGAAATAAAAGTAACATTTTGAACATTTTCAAAAGCCTCATAGTTTGAATGAATCACATATTTCCCAAGATGAACTGATTCCATATTACCCTTGGAGAGTTCAGTTTGAAGATCACTATGGCCAACTTTCTGCTAACTGCTTTATACTTTTTTAGGTACTGCAGAGACAGAGAAGGAGAGAAAAGAAACATGAGTCACTTAAAATATGTGCACAAATTGCTGTATAAATTAATCTGCATATAAATACACTTTTATGAAGCAGTTAAAAAAAAAAAAAGCAAAGGCATGAAATACCAGTGCAATGCATGTAGTAGAAAAGAATGCCCTGTCTTGCACTTAGCTCATGGAGTTTAAACAGTGAAAACATCATCTAAGTTCCATATGGTCTTAACATTTGCATCTGACATTAAGACAATCCAGAGTAGATTGTCTATAACGTTTACCATCATCATTTTAAATATAAAACCAGATATGTTGATACTAAATTCAGGACAAAGGTAATTACATTAATATCTAGTTGGCTTGTAATATAGGACTTTACAGTTACATATTTGATTTAGTTTTAATTTGAAGTAATGTTGTTACTGTAATTCACTGGTAGACTTAGGACATATTAGCACCTTTTGGAGGCCTGGTGTGACTCTGTAGGTTAAGCTAACTGCAAGGTTGGTGGTTCAAACACACCAGTTGCTCCTGGGAAGCTTGCTTATTTTTCAGTTATGTTCAGTGTTGTTAACATGTATACACGTCATTAGGGAAAAAATCACATTATTTCTTTCTAGTCACTTTTATTTTCTACTGTCTGTACTTTTTCAACATTTTTGCAATAACATTGGGAAAGTTGAAGCATAATGTATGGATGTATCAGGGTTTTAGGTATTTATTACTCTCTTATCCACGTGAAGTATAAGAGGACAAGGTCCTGTTGGTGCCTGACTTAGGATATTATGATTATGCATTATGCTCACATATTATGCATTTATGACTTAGGTTGAAACAACAAACTGATACTCTATGGTAGACTTTTATTCAATGTTATATAATAATGCGGGTTAATGTGCTGTTCTGCAAGGTCGGTTTGAACCTCAAGATGGGTGATTTAAGCTCATCAACCCCTCCTTAGAAACCCTATACAGGGTTGCTATGAGTTGGAACCGACTCGATGGCATTTAACAACAACTATATAATATGATTTGGCTTTCATTGAGCTCTACCTTCACATTACACTGCATAGAGCAAAATAATATAGTAAGACCTATAGAAATGCATTGTGTAAATTGGTGGATTACAAAATTCCAATTGACTGTTTATTCAACTCTCAATAGCATGTGGGCTTTTCATTTTAATAGAGTATCTCATTTTATAATTTGGCAGAAAGAATGTCTAGTTATCTCTGATAGTTAGGTACATTGACATGTTTCATATTTTCTCCCCCACAGCATAATTCTTACAGTATTTATGAAATCTACCTGTAGTAGACTTGAATTCTATTTATTTCACTTTGCTTCCAGTTCAGTTATGCCTTTCATAAAACAGATGCCTTTAATAATTATGCAACTGAATAACAACTTTCATAATAAAGTTAACAACCAGAAGACATCGTCTCAAATTGATGATGAAACTTGTGAACCCTCACATTTAGTGAGAGGACTCAGAAAAGATCAGACTTTTGGCCTAAAACCTCAAGTGAGTATTAACATCATTATTCTTCATTTTGTAGACACTGATCTGGGTAACACAAGGAAATGAAAGTTGCCCTTTAATTAAAGAATAATGAAAATACTTTTTTAAAAAATGATATTTTCTTTGGTGCCATGACCCAAATTTGATTTCTTAAAGGTGTTTCGAATAGACAGCCTGATAGAAGTTTCCTACTCCGTCAATGACATTCGCAGAATTCCCTGAGGTCTGACACAAACTTTATCATTCACAGTTGGTCTGAGTCTTACAAGAAGCTATCTTCATACCTTCCATTCCTTCCCCTCCCCACCCCAGGGGAAACTATGGTGTTATTTTGTTTCCAACTAAATGATTTTAGGACTTCAGTTAAGATTTCATTAAAAACTTAAAACCAGTTCGTTGGAACATTTACAGGTAAACAGCTATTTACCTGTAATTTTCTTGATTATTTTTCAGCAACAAAAATCTTCTAAAAGAGAGATAATGAGATTTGAAACTCCTTTGTTAATGGCCAATCCAATAAATTTGGATTCAACACTGATAGCCTAATTTAGTATTATTTCTGTGTCATCCATGAAACTATAATGTATCGGACCACTTAATTTACAGTTGCAATAATGCTGAAGGACTTCTTTTGCACTTTTGACTAGCAATTTTGGATTGTCAGAGCTGTCTTATTATTCTCAAAAGTTCCAAATCTAAAGGTCCTAGAGTTCATATGTGTTCAAGTTTACATTTTACACATTGAAGTTTATGTAAAAATGCCATAGCTTGATGTTAAATGTTCGCATTTGCACTCGAGATGTTCCTGAAACAAGGCTCTGCTTCTCAGTAGAGAAGTTTACTTACTTTTGAATTTTCCAGAAAAACCTAGTAAAGATTTTCGTAAGTTAATATTGTGTTTCTTTGTGGGGGTTTTCTTTGATAATAAAAGTAAATATGGCTCTCTTTCCCATATGTAAATAATGTAATCACTTGCTTTAAAACACAAGATCAGTTACTTGCATGCAGTGTTGAACTGATGTACTTTATATTATGTACCAATAACATCAATGGTTTGAAATGTCTGCTTTCTGAATCACGGGTTCTTTTGTATATATTTAAGCTTTTCTGATTGTTTTTACAAAGACTTCATTGAACACAATAATCATATAATATGCAAATAATTTATATAGACTTGTGTTGTATATCAAGATCACAGATTATACCAGTGGTATCAATTTGTACAGCACACCGGTTTTATTTTACTCAAAGATACCTGCAAATTATGAATTTTCAAATGTCCAGTTATTAGAATTGGTGATGTTATTGTTGTTATGTGCCGTGGAGTTGGTTCCGACTCATAGCAACCCTGTATAGGGTTTCCGAGGCTGTAAATCTTTATGGAAGCAGAAAGCCTCATCTTTCTCCTGTGGAACAGCTGGTAGTTTCGAGCTGCTGACCCTGAGGTTCGCAGCCCAATTCATAACCACTACGCTGCCAGAGCTGGCTTATAATTCACTCATTAAAAAGTCTATATGTTTTATTTTCATTTAATTAATGCTTCTGAAACAACTACAAAATGAAACTAAAATATGGTTCTTTTGTGTACTGATCATGTGGTTAAAATACAAAATTGTTGTTGTTGTTGTTGTTGAGTGCTGTTGAGTCAATTCCAACCCATGGCAACCCTGTATAGGGTTTCCAAGGAGCAGCTGGTGAGTTTGAACCACCCACTTTGCAGTTCAAATGGCTTTGCAGTCTGGTACATTAACCCACAGTGCCACACTAGGACTCCAGAAGACAGAATTAGGTGGTAAAAACTTTAAATAATGATATCCCTCTGCACAAAATATTATAATTTCATGTTATTGAATTAGCAATTTTATACATTTAAGATAAACTGGATTCTATAGATTCAAATGTTCACTTATAATCTTAATATTTTATTCACTGCACAATGAATGCTATTTTGGTATCTGTTTACAAGTGTAACTGCACTGAATTAATTTTATTAAGCTATAAATGTGTGTTACTCTGAAACATAGCAATTTTTTGAAGTCTTCAGATTTTAATTACATAGTAAATGTACTTACAGTGTAAATGTATTTGTGTGAATTCAATATTAAAAATGTCAAACTTTAAATTCATTCACATCTTTTTTCTAGTTAAGTACAGTATCAATTATACACTGAAAACTCCTTTCCTCTCACTACCTCTTACCTAAGGCACCATGAATATTTGCCCTTTATTCTTGCTTCATGATTCTGCCTCTTGATAGGTAGAATATAGGTAGGTAGGTAGGTAGGTAGGTAGGTAGGTAGGTAGGTAGGTAGGTAGATAGGTAGGTAGGTAGGTAGATAGATACATAGATACATACATAGATAGATAGATAGCCAATAGATCTAACCAGAGTGGGGTGTGATAGTTAAGATTTTGTGTCAACTCGACTGGGCCAGGGTTGTTAGTGGTTTCGCAGTGAAGACATAGTCATCCCCTATGAGGAGATTTGCTATGAATAGCCAATCAACTGAAAAGAAGTTTCCTCAGGGGTGAGGTCTGCTTCCAATATATTGAACACTTGGGCAAAACTTGCTTGCTTTCTGCTGGGCCTGGATTCTGCATCTGAATAGTCATCCAACCTCTGGTTCTTTGGACCTGCTCTATTTCCTGCTGATCCTAGGAGTACTCAGCAGCTAGCTATTTTACCTGCCCAACCAGCCTGCCTGCCGTCTGACCTGCCCATCTTGGTTCATCAGCCCTGCAGCCTACATGAGTCAGAAGCCTCCAGCCTGACATCTGACCCATGGATTTGGGACTTGCCCACTTCTACAACTGTGTGAACCATTGCCTTGATAGAAAGCTCTCTTTGTGTCTTTGGAAGGAAATGAACAGAGGAGGCTAGCTGTTACCTTTTTGTGTTTGTCTGTCTCCCTTCTGTGGCATAATCCTTTATATGTTCTGGATGAGTATCTCTTTCCTGCCTGAGGTGATTGAGTTTTATATAATGTGGTCATAGTGGTAGTTGTTGTTATGTGCTGCCAAGTCAGTTCTAACTCATAGCAACCCTGTATAGGATTTCCTAGGAGCTGCTAGTGGGCTGGAACTGCTGACCTTGTGGCTAGTAGTCCAGTGCTTATCCTACAGCACCACACCAGGACCCCAGTCATAGTAGTATTTAGCTTTATTTCCTTCCTTTTGGTTCATACATTGGTTCATTAATTCAAGAAGCATGCGTTGAGTTTCTCAGTGACTTGCTGAGTTCTGGGAGTCCTAGGTACCACAGACTGCCAAAGGAACGAACACATCAGTCTGGGAAGAAGTGCAACCTAAGTGCTCCTTGGAAGTCAGGATGGCAAGACTTCATTTCACATGCTTTGGATATGCTATCAGGAGGGACCAGTCCCTAGAGAAGGGCATCATGCTTGGTAAAGTGGAGGGTCGGCGAAAAAGAGGAAGACCCCAACGAGATGGATTGACACACTCGCTACAACACTGGGCTCAAACATGACAACAATTGTGAGGATGGTGCGAAACCAGTCAGTGTTCCATTCATAGCGTTGCAGTGAGTCGGAGCCAACTCAACAGCACCTAACAACCACAACTAGGTGGCATAAACTATTAATGTACTTGCTTCTAACCAACAGGTTGGCAGTTTGAGTCTAGTTAGAGGCACCTCAAAATAAAAGCGTGGTGTTCTACTTCTGTAAAATCAACCACTGAAAACCCTGATACACACTGGCTTGATCTTAGCTGGAATCTACTCCATAGCTGTTGCTGGTTTTTTGTTGCATTTTTAATCAGGCTTCTTACTTTTAGAACTTAATTTTAATTTCATGACAATGTATGCTTATTTTTGTAATGTAATTCAAGAGGAAAACAGGCTTTTAGTGATTGTTGTTGTTAAGTGCTGTCGAGTCGATCCCGACCCATAGGAACCCTGTATAGGGTTTCTAAGGAACCGCTGGTGAGCTTGAACCACCGACCTTGCATTTTAGGTATAGATCCTCACTAAAGTATATAATGTATAGATTATGGGTCTACTTTATATTTAAGAGTTGAGCACTTAAGTCACGCCGTGAGGATTGATCTGGAAAAGCTATATGCTAAAGAGTTGTTTAAAGCTTAAGAGTGACAGCTCAGTGTATGGGGTTTGGGACACTCAGACAAACCTGGTGGCAGCTGTGCGCTGGGTTCCTAAGATCCACAGCTGTACTGCATTATTAGAATCCCAGCTGTAATGAGTCTTTGAAGAGTTTCTCCAACCTTACAATGAACCACAGCTGCAAGAGTCAGCTGCTGGCCTGTGTGTGCTCTGGGTGGTTTTCCCAGCAGTGCCCAAGTGCTGCTGCTGGAAGGCGTGTGTGCCAGACGACACTGATGAACATGCTGGAGAGATCAAATGTCACATCCAAAAGACCTAGAGCTCACATCTGGGCTAGAAGCCAAACACCAGCAACCAAGCTTCCTTGCACGAGTATTTCCTGAGTGCCTGCTGTGAGTAATGGGCTGCAGCCTCAGTTTTTATGTTTAACTACCACATCACTTTCCAGGTCACCTGTTTGTCAATTACAGCAGCCCTCTTCAAGAATCCCCATCTCTCATTTGTCAGCTTGTAGCTTGCATGTTGCCGCGATGCTGGAAATGCTGCCACCAGTATTTTAAACATTCACAGGATCACCCATGGTGGACAGGATTTCGTGGAGCTCCCAAACTAAGAAGAAAGGCATAGCAATCTATGTCCGATAATTAACCCAGGAAAACCCTATGGCTCACAGTGGAGTCAAATAAACCAACAATTATGAATGAAGATGACACAGATCAGGCAACATTTGGTGACATTGTACACAGGGTTGCTCATGGGTCAGAGCTGACCTATGGCAACTAACAACAAAAAGTCAGAACTCCTTCGCTAAATTCATGGAAAAATTCCTTTATCCTTTAATTCCATTTTCCCACAAGCACTTTTTGAAGCCCTTTCATATACATAGTAGAGTTAATGCTTAATGTGGTCCATTTGAAAGTGCCATGGATTGCAGTGTGGGAAACCTGAGTTCCAGTCCTGGCTCCACCATTGTCTTACCGTGGGTCTGGCCTTATCTTGGCCCTAATTTCTTCATTAGTGGAATGGACGCTATGTAAGAGCCTTTATAGCTTTGACATCTTTAGATCGAATTAGAAACTGTCCAAAGGTTTTTTGTTTGTTTGTTTAGGAATTATGAGTAAGCAGTTTTGGGGACTGGTCGGTTATGGTTAAGGAGAACATGAGAGAAAGCCCTTTCTTTTGTTCCCTCTGCAGAGAAAATTAGACGGTACTTTGTTCCTGTCACCATAAAGCAACTAATGTTCCAAAGATTCCTCACTTCAACCCCCACCTCCCCCCAAAAAGTCAGGCTTAAACAGCAAGTTCAAGTGACGGCACCACATTAACACAATTTTCTCCACTTAGCAAGAGTTCTGTTTTCATCCACCACTTTCAATACCACAGCAGCATAAACTTCAGCCTCTTTGAGCTAAGTAGCTACAGTGAGTTTGAAAGCCCTGAAGATTCTTGGTGTGGTGCTGTGGGTCAGTGTGACGGACTGCAAAGTCGGTTTGAACTGCAAGGTAAGAAGTTCAAGCTCACCAGCCGCTCCTCGGAAACCCTATACAGGGTTGCTATGAATCGGAACCGACTTAATGGCACTTGACAACAATAACAAAGATTCTTTTCTAGAGACAGTAAATGCCCTCCGCACATGCGACTTTTGATGAAGTCAGTCATTCTAAAGCTCTTGGGTAAAGGAATAACTGTGGCTTGGAAGATTTGGGTGTCCAGGAGTTCTGCCCTCTGCCACAGGGAGGGCCAATCCCAAAAGGTGTAAGAGCAGTTTTCCTTTGCTGCCTTTGTGAAGGGTAGTCTCCATGGCAACAAGGCCTGAGCATCTCACTTTTACTATCTGGGGAACACAGGGGCTCCAGACCTTTAGTCATTTAACTGTACAGTGGTATGTTTCCATGCCACATTAGAATCATCTTTAAATCTAAGGAGGACCAATATGATTGTTGCCACTTCCCTTCCAGTAGCCAACAACAGCCAAACTGATTTCTTTGGTCATTCATGAAACCTATGTCATTGCCATTGTTTCTATTTAAATAGATCTTTTGAGACATCCAATGCAAGACTAATTGCTAGTCTGGGATAAACATGGTTTTAGATTCAGCTAACATTTATTGAGCAACTACAATTGTATGTTGTTGTTAGGTGCTATTGAGTTGGTACCAACTCACAGGGATCCTATGCACACAACATGACGAAACACGGCCCTGTCCTACACCAACCTCACAATTGTCACTACATTTGAGCCCATTGCTGCTGCCACTGTGCCAATCCATCTCATTGGGGATCTTCCTCTTTTTCTCTGACCATCCAGTTTACCAAGCATGATAGCCTTCTTCAGGGTCTGGTCCCTCCTGATAATATGTCTGAAGTATGAGAGACAAAGTCTGGCCATCCTGGCTTCCAAGGAGCATCCTGGCTGTACTTCTTCCAACACAGATCTGTTTGTTCTTTTGGCAGTCCATGGTACTTTCAGTATTCTCCTGAAACACCATAGCTCAAATGCATCAATTCTACTATGGTCTTCCGTAGTATAATAAACCACTTGACATAGACTTGAGTCATGGAGACCCTAGGTGCATCAGAGTAGAACTGCATTCCAAGAGGCTTCACTGACTGAATTTTTGGAAGTAGATTACCAGGGCTGTCTTCTCAGGTGCCTCTGGGTGGACTTAAGCTGGTGGGTTTGCAGCTAGCAGCTCAGTGTATGAGCTATTTGCAGCACCCAGGGACTAGTAGTGTATTAGGCATTGACAAAGCAATCTCCATACATTATTTTACATTACAATATAGATAAATGCAGGTGCAGATTTAGTGAACATTTATTAGCATCTGGCATACAGTAAGGAGTCCTGGTGTGGCACTGTGGGTTAATGCACCAGACTGCAAAGCCATCTGAACTGCAAGGTCGGTGGTTCAAGCTCACCAGCTGCTCCTTGGAAACCCTATCCAGGGTCACTATGGGTCGGAACCGACTTGACAGCATTTAACAACAACAACATAAAAGGAGTACTGGTAGTGCAGTGATTAAAGTGCTCAGTTACTAATTAAAATGTCAATAGTTCAAACCTACCAGCAGACCATGGAAGAAAGATGTGACAGTAGTCTTCTGTACAGGTTGAAGACATGGAAGGTATGCAAGAGCTAAAGGGGATAGAGGTAAATAGTGTTGTATATACAACCTTGGGACAGTGTTCCGTGGGTAGATAGATATACAGAGACCCAGCAAGAGTGGTAGTATACACAGAAATATATGAGTTTGCAAGAGGGTTTTTGTACTCGAGTATTTACCTTTCCTGCAGACACAACTATGAATGTGGTGGAGCATACAGCAGACAAAATGATGATGAAAACTTCTAGATATTATCAGACATCTTAAGGCAATGAGTTTATGGGACTGGGGGCCTCAGGACCCTCGTCTCAGGGGACACCATGGTCAATTGGCATAACATAGTCCACAAGGACAATGGTCTACATCTTACTTTGGTGAGTAGTGTCTGGGACCTTAAAAGCTCATGAACGCCCATCTAAGGTGCAGCTATTAGTCTCTTCATGTGCGGAATGAGAAAGAATGATGAGAACTGAAGAGGCTTGGAATCAATAGGTCCGACAGAGCAATGGGGTATGTGAACATCAGTCTCTATGACTCTGAGACCAGAAGAACGAGATGATGCCTGGCTACCACTACCAACTGCTCTGAAAGGGATCACATTAGAAAGTTCTTGATAGAGCGGCAGAAAATATGGAACAAAACTCAATTATTTTAAAATACAAAACAGGCTTCCTGGCCAGAAAGAGACTGGAGGAACCTGAGATTATGGCCCTCGACCACCCTTCAGGTCTGGAAAGGAATCTACCTTCATGGCCCAATTTTCAGCTAAGCAGTAGATAGGTATAAGGAGGCACAACACACTAGTAAGGTATGTTCACCATGGAATGGTCAGTCATTCAAGATCAAAAGGGAAACATTGACCTAAGGACAATGTTGAGAAGGGATGGAAAGGTGGGCGGAATGCAAATAGGAAGCACAGGGAGGAAGCGGGATAACTGTTGTTACATGGAGGGGATTGTAATCATTGAAATGAAACAAAGTGTAGGATTTGTTGAATATAAAACTGATTATCTTGTTTGTAAACCGTCACTCAATTCACACGAAAAAGATTTTAAGAAAAAAACAGAAATATGTTTTTACAGCCTTGGAAACTCTATAGGTCAATTCAACCATGTCCTCTAAGGTTGGCGTTGGGTTTTTGGTTCAGGAGCATACAGTAATCTCTTCTTGAATATTTGGTGAATAAAAAAATGAAAGAACAGAGCCTCACAGACTATCCAGGTTAGAAGAAAGAGCCTTTGGAAAATACCTAGTCAAAACTCCCTCACTATACAAATAGAGAATTCAAAGCCCCAAATGGGGAGCTACGTATCCAGTGTGATCTCCTAGCTACTTAGAGCCAATTCTGTCCCAAAACACGCCATACATGACCTCATATGAAACCCAGGTGATAGCTGAGCATCAAATTTCAGCCATATTTTCAGTGCACTTTCAGTGTTCTCTTATGAGTGTTCTGTTGAATGTCAAACAATATTTGTAACACTTCTCTGTGGATGATTCAATAAGAAACACTTTTTGGTCATTTTCAAAAGACGTTTATTGACTATTTAAGAGCCTGAAATAAGAAAGGTATTCATAAGGAAATCAGCAACAGCAAGACATGGTTGAGAGTGGGTTGGAAGCAAGGGGAAATAGCAGCTTAGTGGGTTCAAAGTGTTCAGAACATGATTTTGACAGTGGTACCATGTGTAATCAAATACATGGTGACCGATTCATATGAATCAAATGCACAAAAGACTGACCTATGAGCTATAACACCAACTTATTAATTCACAAAGAGAAGTTTAACAAACTGAAGTGTATATATTGGTTGGTCCGAAGATTCTCTCTCTCCAGAAAATCCAATATTTAAAAACTAGTTGTAATCAAAAGTTTGTTTTTTTGTTCGTTTTTTTTTTTTTTTTTTTTTTTGGTGAGCGTGAACATGAAACCAGAACAGGGGGAGTTAGCTGGCTGATCATTATGAGTCTAGTGGACCCTTTTTCAGTATAGGAATATATTGGCTTCTAAAAGCTCGTGGAAAAATTTAATTATCTTTTCATTTCATTTTCCCATGAACTTTTTGAAGCCTCTTCATACTTGTCATGGAGACATGATGATCGTGTTTTCTGGGCAAGTTCTTCTTTAATCCTAGATAATACTCCAGTCCAGGAGATCCACTGATGACATCCATGCAAACTCCGCTAGTACTCAGCTACAGACTGTTCTCCTTCTGACAGGGACAACACAGCTGGGTATATTAGTTAGGCTACAGGCCAGTCTTGTCTTCATGGAACAAAACCTAGTCAGGCCTCCATACCCACACGATGCCAAGGTCTTTCCAGATGGTGCATTGTTTCCATTATATGTGTATGTTAAAATGTAAATCTCTTAAAGGAACTTTCCCCTTCAAGTTCTTTACACACCTTACTTCGTCCCTATGTTCTAGAAAGCAAGTCAGACAAAACTGAAAGCAAGTCAGAGCTAGACAGACAGGTGTAACTATGTGCAGTAGTACAACGGTATGATGTGCCCCTTCTCTCTTTTAATGCCTGCGGGGACAGAGAGAAACTGATTTGGGAGATGGAAAAGATGAAGGACTCAGAAATGAGGTACAGATAAAGAAGTTGTATTTCTGATGAGTTTGGACCTGTCAGCTGCTCCTGTGCTCAGGACATAGGTCCACCTTTGATACCAACCACACTTCTTAATTTATGAGTCTCATGCTAGCCTTGTGAATGGTGTGACAAGATTCGTGGACACAGACCTAATAATTATTGATGTTGTGGTAGAAGAGGAAAGAAAGAACTGGAATGTGGAATGCTACTAAGGAGGAGACTCAGACGAGATGCCACAGTGGAGAGCCAGAGTGCCTGATGGGTAAGGTGGGGAACTTCACTTTCTTGTCAAGGGTCATGATTTCCTACCATCATCTAGTTCCCTAGTGATTCTATCTTCTATTCTACATACTCTAGCGATGTATGTATTCTATGTATCCCTGAAAGGAGCAAAGGCAGTAATTTTAGAATATATATATTTAAATCTAACAAGAGATGGGGAATGATTAATTAGTAAGGGACCCTGGCCATTTTTAATTCAAAATAGGAAGCCAACCTTGCAAATAAATGTTTAAGTGAGCTTTGTTTTTTCTTTAATCCAGTTGACATACCTGGCTACCTTGGTATATATTCCATATTTGCCTTTTAATGCACATTCTTCACCCCAGCTAATAATACCAGTTAAGAAACTGGTCCCTTCCACTTCAGTAACATGGGGTCCCCCGCTGTCTCCTTGGCATGAATCTTTGCCTCCCTCATGGAAGCCAGCACAGAACATGTTATTATAGATGGTAAACTTTGTGGACCGAAGACATGTGGCTCGGTCAACAAGTGGAACTTTGAGGTACTGAAGAATTGAAGCTGGTCTCCCTTTGTTGAAGACTTTCCCCCAGCCGCTCACATAGCCAGACCCGAATCTGAGGAAGATGTTTGTATATTCCTTATTGGCCACACAAATTGGTGTTACGTAGCTGTTCAGTGTTAAGGGTCTGTCCAGTTCCAGAAGGGCAATGTCATGGCTGTACCTGTTGATGGTTGCATTGTAGCTGTGGTGAGGAATAGCACGGATCACATTTCGCTCTTGCTCAGTGTGTTCTATCTCCTCGGTGTTATGCTCACCTATTTAAAAGAAATTTCTATTTTAATCACAGTCTTCCCCACAAAGGGCCCACTTGGTACCGTTGACTTAACTGGCTCCCAAGAGTTTGAATCTTATATTGTGATGATTTGAGTAACACGTAATGAGGGAGAATACATACTTCTTAGATCAAGAAACCATTTAGTGATTATATATTCCTATGTGTTTTGGTGTACATCCACTCCCCCCCCCCAAAAAAAAAACAACAACTCACCAACAACAGAGGGAATAGAAGCAAATACTGTTGAATGATGATGCACGGAGGGGATTGTAATCATTGCATTGAAATGAGTGTAAAACCGATGTTCTCCAATGTAAACTATTACTCAATTCACAATAAAAATTTATAAAACAAAAAAAGAAAGAAACCATTTTAGGATCAAATGGAAGGCATCCCTTCATAGAGATGGGAAGTTCCCTTGGTCACAGGTGATAATGAATCTAGTTATATTCTCTTAGACTTTTCCAATTTCAAGTGTTCAGACTCCTGTTCTGAGCACACATAACAAATTCATTTGATCTTTCCATTAAATGTTGACAGAGGACCTGGCTTTGCCAGGCTCCAGAAATCCAAAGATCCACAGTGACATGTCACTTGCTTTAGGTGGCAATTGAACATACCAATAAATAATTGAACCCCACTGAGATGAGCGCTAAGAAGGCCCACAGAAAGAACCGTGGGGAGATGCCATGCCACTTGAAGATCAACACAAAGTCAAGGAACAGAAGATAAAGAGACAAAAGGCTTTCCCAATCAACAACAGAGGGAGCGAACACCTTCCCCTGGAGCCAACACCCGGATTTTGGACTTTTAACCTACTAAATTGAGATGTTCATGGAAGAAAATGAGAAAGAAGAATGCACAGAACCTTCAACTCTGAGTTTGAGGATTGGAATGAGAACAGCACAGAAAGACAGTTTAAAGAACAAAGAAGAGTGAAGAAAATCAAAGCTGCAAGAAAACAGTCCTAGTGGTCCACATGAGCCTTAACCTCCACGCCCCTGATCCAGAACAACAACGAGATGGTTTCTCGGCTACCGTTGCTGAGCACAATAGGAGGTCCTGGATAGGGATGAGAAAGTAGACTAAAACTCCAAATTCCTGGTAGAAACTGGTGGAGCCATAAAGTTGAGGGCCCTTCGACACCCATAAAGCCCGGAACTGAACTCACCCCTGTGGTTCAACTTTCAGCCAAATGACAGACCTATACGGTGAACAATAATACCTTCCTTAGAACAGTCAACAATATGACATCAAAAGGAACAGAATAAGTACGGGGCTGCTAACTGTAAGGTGAGTGGTTCAGAAACCCTCTATGGGGTCACAATGAGTCAGAACCAACTTGAGGCAGTTAACACCAAAGCTCAGAAGGCAGGAAGGGATAGGGAGAAAGGAGCCATGGAGATGGTAAACACAGGTTAAAAGTGCGGTGTTGCACTGTGGGGATTAGAATCAATGTCACAAAGCAAAGGTGTATGAATTGTTGACCAGAAAACCAATTTGCTCTGTAAACGCTCACCCAAATCACAATAATTTTTTGAAAAGGTTTTTATAAAATCCCTTGATACATGACTTTTCTCTGTGTCTCTTAAATCCTATACAATATCCTCAAAGAAAACGTGCATCTGAAATTCACTTTTCTGTCATATTTGGTTTCACAGTTCCCTCTATATTGTTATTATTATCTTCAGACAGTAATCATAGTCTACATTGAGCCCCTTTCTCTAACAATTCCATTCTTTATATAGTCTTGACCTTTTCTGTGTTATTAATGCTTTAAAACAGGGTTGGGGAACATCCAGCCTTCAGGCTGTATAAGGCCTGTGAAATCATTTGGTGTGGCCCTGCTAAGGCAACTAGAGTTCAGCCATCACATTGTTGTTGTTAGGTGCCACCCAGTTGGTTCCGACCCATTTCGACCCTGTATAAGGTTGCTGAGGAGCAGCTGGTGAGCTTGAACCACCCATCTTGCCGTTCAAACTAACTTTGCAGTCCAGCTCATTAACCCACAGCGCCGCACCAGGTCATCATATTGTTGTTGTTGTGAAGGGCAGTCGAGTCAGTTAATATTAGGGTGAGTTAATTAAATGTTTGACCAAATATAGCAGGCTAATTTTTAAGTTGATAAATTTTGTACGGCCCGTGAACAATGTTACAAATTTTGGCAGACAAAGTTTCCCTACTCCTGCTTTAAAATGATAATAAAGCAATTTTTGTAAGGAAGAACAGTGGGGACTTGAAGGATAGTGTAAGTTGGGTTTTAAAAATATGGCCGTCCCTCTAACACTAGCCTAAGAAGCTCTGGTAGGACATTGGTTACAAATCAGGCTGCTATCTTCAAGGTCAGCAGTTCCAAACTACCAGCTGTTCCACAGCAGAAAGATGAGGCTTTCTGCTCCTGTAAAGATTTACAGCCTGGGAAATCCTGTACAGGGTCTCTATGAATCAGAACCAACTCCACGGCACATAATCACCACCCCCACTTGCCTGATTTATTCAGCAATGATCCTATTGTTGTTTTTAAATGCTGTTTCTGAGGAGCAGCTGGTGGGTTTGAACCACTGACCTTATAGTTAGCAGTCCCATGCTTATCCTACAATGCCACACCAGGACCCCTATTGTTGTTAAATACCGTCAAACCAGTTCCGACCCACAGTGACCCTGTGTACGGTTTCCAAGGAGTGGCTGGTGAGCTTGAACCACCGACCTTGCAGTTCAAACGGCTTTACAGTCTGGCACATTAACCCACAGCGCCACATCAGGACTTCAGTTAGACCTTAGTAAAGAACCACACCAGGACTCCAGTTGTTGTTGTTGTGAAGTGCCATCGAGTCGATTCCGACCCATAGCGACCCTGTATAGGGTTTCCAAGGAGCGGCTGGTGAGCTTGAACTGCCGACCTTGCAGTTCAAGCGGCTTTACAGTCTGGCGCATTAACCCACAGCGCCACACCAGGACTCCAGTTAGAGCTTAGTAAAACATGATATAGCAATCATATGGGAGAGCCAATGATACTGCAGATTAGTGTTATTTTTTTCATCTGTTTACCTGCAATAACTGTAAATGTAACACCAGGTTGGATACAGTGGGCTGCAGTTACGACCCATTTTTCATTTATGATGGAGCCTCCACAGAAAGCTTCATTTTTATCTTTCAAAAGAACCTGTGAAAACATAATGAAGAATCTTACTACGTAATATATTTGATCTAGAATAAAATAAACACATGCCGTGTTTAAAGGAGAGGGCAAAATGTTGGCTTCTAGGTACTGTCAGAAATGGAGAGTTTTCTGGAAAATGTCAGCTTTGCAAATGAATGAGTGTTTCTGGAGCACAGTCAAAAACGCCATTTCTATAACTGCCTTAAAGGGAACATGCTGGAGGAGAGCCAGGGAGAGGTCCGGCTGAAGCAAATGTGAGAAACCGGCTTCTTTGGCTGATTTGGGACCTTTGATTCATTTTCCAGGTGAGTCAGGTTCTCAGATGGGATGGCTGCTTTCATGGAGATACGTGAGGTGCTTTAAGAGGCCCAAGGACATGAGTTTTCAAGATCAAAACTGATTACTGAGTCTCCTGTCCCTGCAGGAGAAAATTGCCTTGCTATATGTCCAGTCCATCTTGACTCTGGTGACCCCCTGTGTATCAGAGTAGAACTGTGCTCCATAGGGGCACAATGACTGAGTTTTTCAAGACTCCACTGTGTGGACTAGGGTTTCTAACCTTTCAGTGTGCAGCCAAGTGTGTTACCTATTTGTATTATCCAGAGACTGCGGCTTTTTCTGGGAGGTCTCTCCAGCCCTTTGCAAACTGGACTGTTACAAAATGAGACCTAAGACCTCCTGGAGGATTATGCTTATGGTTTTCAGGCGGTGACCAATGCCACAACTCACGCACACCTTCCATTCTCCCTTACTCATATTTGAACTTCGTCAGGCGGGGTCTGTAGGCTGCTTTTGTTCTAAAAGGTTTGTGAGTTTTGCTTCATGGGCCAAATGGACACAGTCATTTAGGTGCTGCATTGAGCTTGGGCGTTATTAGAGAGGAGACTGATCCATTTTTCCCTCTATATGTTCATTTGCATGAACAGAGTGAACAGCAAATGGTTTCACCATCTCAATGTCTAGGTCCCCTGGAGAATTTCATTTCCAGTACAGGCAGGGACCTTGATCCATCTCTTCAGGAAGAAAGCTGAGAAGTGTGAACACTAGAGGGCACACTCAACATTTGCGAGAGTTCACTTGAGTTGTGTGAACTGATTTTGCCCTGGGCACCAACCCAGCATGAGAAAAGGGGTTGTCAATTCCTGTAAGTGTGGGTCAGAGAAAGTCTTTAGGGCCTGTTCTTTGAAGGTTCTTTTTGTCCTGAATTCAATTTGCTCTACACCAACATCGTCCTAGACACTGAAGCCCTCACTTAGTGCTTTGTACGTAGACACTATGGGGTTGACTCATTTCAAGCCTCTGACCACTTTCTCTACACTCTAGTGCCTTCGACTTGTTGCTTTGTACTTTGAACAGTCTTAAAAATATATGCAGCAGTGTGGCAAGACCTGGGGGCTCTTGGCCCCAGAGTCATTGACATAGCAACAGAGGACTAGAGGGGTGAGTGAAGCATCCAGCTGATAAGAAGAGAGGGCATATGCATAAGAACACCCACACTTGCAGATAATACCCACTTGACCTGGCTTCAATGACTGGATGATCAGAGCTCAACTAGAAGAAGAAAGAGAAACAAAAAAAGAGTAATCTGATACAATTTGATGAACTTGACCTACACCTATGGATGCAGTAGTTCAAAAGAGGGAACAAATCTTTACAGCAAGGATCATTCCCACCCCCTCCATACACAGAGTAGACAGGGATGGACAACTTGGACATTAGCTACCCAAAGTGGGGGGCTACAAAGGTAAGAAGTGACTGGCTTACAAGCTTTCAAGAGGGAGCCTAGATCCAGAGGGTATGGAGGAAGGTAGAATCTCTACTGAGTAGTATCCAATCTGTCTAGGCGGGGCTGATGAAAGGAGATGCGGATAGGTCTCTTGTGATACTAGAATAATTGCTATGAAGACTGATTGTGAGGGTTGTAAATGTAAAAGACGTTTTGTAGCAAAAGGAGGGGAGTCTAGACTTTGCAGTCTAGGAGCAGAGGCCCCTGGGACCATCAAGGGAGAAGAGTGGAATGCAGGACCCTACCCAGAGAAGCAGTGATGCCAGAGATGGAGGCAGAGATGGAGCGGCTGGGGGCTTTAGACCCAGAGACTGAGAGGGGCTGTGTGTTGATGACTGGGGGGCAGGCTTGCAGGGTATACCCTTTGGTTGGTTGATGATGCATGGAGGGGATTGTAACCACGGCAATGTAATGATATATGATAGGATGAATGTAAAGCTAATGTTGTCCCATGTAAACTGTCACATAATTCACAATAAAACATATATATATATATATATATATGTGTGTGTGTGCAAACCCGTAGAATAAGATAATAAATACCTGTGTATTCACTACCAAGACTCTACAGTCATCCTACATTCTTGAAATTCAAATGTTGTCAATATTTTATATTCATCATAACTTATAAATATTGAATATTTATAACACCTAATAAAGTGATATTAATATCTACATTTTATACATTAGTAAACTAAGTTATCGAGACACACACTAACCCTCCTGAGGTTATTTAATGGAGAAACTAGGATCTGCTTGATCCTATAATCCATGCTCCTAACCACTTAGTATTTTTCCAAGTGGGGTCTGTATACCAATGGCAGTAGAATCACCTAGGATGCTTGTAAAATACAGATTTGGGGGCTCTTCCAGGTTTAACTAATCAGAATATTTGGTGGCTGTTCCTGGGCAATTGATAATCTCCAGAATACTCTCATTGTTGTTGTGCCCATTGACTGAGTTAGTCCCCAAGACTATGTATGGTCCCAAGCCTTCCAACCCAGTATCTAGGTAGTATCCATAACGTTGCCTCCTGTGTGGTTTATTATACTTATGAATACACAGGGTACTTAAAAATGGAATTAAGATACTGGAATTTTTCCATGAACTTTTTGAAGCCCCCTCATATACATTACACATACGTCGTTGTTGTTGTATGCTATTAAGTTGGTTCCGACTCATAGCCACTCTGTATAGGGTTTCTGAGGAGCGACTGGTGGGTGATCCTACAGCAGCACATGTGGAGCCCATTTACAAAATACAAATACCAAAATAAAAGAATTAAGAATTATAAGATGAATTTTGCCATTGAGCCAGTTCCGACTCATTGTAACCCTGTATAGGATTTCTGAACAACGGCTAGTGGGTTTGAACCTCTGACCTTGTGGCTAGCATCCCAGTGCTTATCCTACAGTACCATTCCAGGACTCCATAAGAGAAATAGAAAGGCACATATGAGTATATGGGTATGCGTGTACAGGTGTATCTGTAGGCATATGTATACCAATAAATGCCTATATGGGTGGTGCTGTAGGATAAGCCCTCGACCTCATGATCGGTTTGAACTGCTAGGTTGGTAGTTCACACTCACAAGCTGTTCCTCAGAAGCCCTATACAGGGTGGTTATGAGTCGGAACCAGCTCGACGGCACACAACAACAACATATAAGGTAACATATATGTGGGGGACTTTAAAAAGTTTATGGAAAAACTCCAGTATCTTAATTACATTAAGGAGCTCTGGTAGTTTAGTGGTTATGAATCGGGCTGAGAACCTTAAGGTCAGCAGTTCAAAACTATCAGCTGTTCCGTGGGATAAAGATGAGGCTTTCTCCTCCCGTAAAGATTTACAGCCTCGGAAACCCTGTACAGGATCGCTATGAGTCGGAACTGACTCCACAGCACATGACCACCACCACCATATAGTCATAAGTATATATAGGAGGCACAGTTATAGGTAATACCTGGATACAGCCAAATACCCTAGGGATAGAATTATTGGGTTAGAAGGCTTGGGACCATAGTCTTGTGGAATAACTCAGTCAGTTGGCACAACTTACTTCATAAAGTCAGTGTTGTACAACCTAGTTAAGATAAAACTATTGGTCTCTATTTATCTGAAACAAAAGAGAATGAAGGAAACCATAGACGTAAAGAAGAAACTAAAAGCCCACATAAACCATAGTCTCTTCTACCTGAGACCAGAAAGACTAGATGGTGGCTACCACTACCAACCATTCTGATGAGAGACACAACAGAAGGTTCTGAATATAAAGGGAGAAAAGTGTCGAAAAATCAAATTCTTATTGGACAGACAGAAACTAGAGGAACCCTGGAGACTACCACCCTAAGATACCCTTTGAACTTGGCAACCACAAAGCACTGGATCAAATGTGGGACCCTTGTAAGCATAAGCTCATGAGGTTGGCCATGACATCATTACTCCAGTTTCTTGAACAGATGTATTGGAAGTGGTCAAGGGGGGAATGTTATGTGACGATCCTAAGGCTTTCCATGATCTCTTCCAGATATCCTGGAACCGATTGTGTTGTTTTTTGTAGTTAAGTCTTACTGAGTTGGTTCTGACTCATAGCAACCCTGTTCCTCTGGCCACTGTGTAGGGGGGATCTAGCCATCTCTCAGCTTAGTGGGTTATAAGAAGGACAGACTGTGTGACATCAAAGCCCCCAGGCACAGAGACCTTGATGTAGCTAGTCTGACTTCTGCTAAAGACTTTTCGCTTAGGACTTCAACTGCTTTCTGGTGGGTGGCTAAGAAACATGGTTGTATTCGATTAACCCTGAATAGCACTCTTGATCAACTACTGATTGGTGGTGGTGGTGGTGGTAGTGGGCCATGGAGTTGGTTCTGACTCAGAGTGACCCTGTATAGCATTCCAAGGCTGTAAATCTTTAAGGGGAGTCCTGGTGTGGCACAGTGGGTTAATGCACTGGACTACAAAGTCAGCTTGAACTGCAAGGTTGGAGTTCACGCTCACCAGCTGCTGCTCGAAAATCCTGTACAGAGTTGCTATGGGTTGGAACCGACTCGATGGCACTTAACAAAAACCTTTACAGGAGCAGAAAGCCTCATCTTTCTCCCGCAGAACAGCCGGTAGTTTCGAACTGCTGAGCTTGAGGTTAGCAGCCCGACTCATAACCACTATGCTACCAGAACTCCTTAGATACACTACCAGGGCTCCTGAATTACTGTTTAGTATTAGAAATTTTAGCAAACACCTTTGGTAGAAAAAAGCCCTAAAGTATATTTGCATTTAACGCTAGACATCACTTGGTTTGGGGGTGTTTGCTTGGCTACCTCAGGATCACAACTCTCTAAATATTAGCTGTTTGTGGGGATGAGCTGTCTGCTGGGCCAAGGACAAGGTCTTTCATTTTGGTGAATGATGGGGAAATGGGAAAGCGTAAGTTCTGAGCAAGGCGTTTGAGTTCTGACCTGTCTGGGAGTTTCATAGCTGTCACATCCCAACAAGGAGCCTGTTTTCTCTCTTTCTCACACAAAACACACTCACTCACACACACACACACACACATACACACGTATTTTACTGGACTGTTGTTAAGTGCCATTGAGTCAGTTCTGACTCATCGCGACCCTGTATAGGGTTTCCAAGGTGGGTTTGAACCACAGTCCTTGAGGAGCAAACCTACCTTGTGGTTGAGTGCTTATCCTACAGTGCACTGGGCTAACCCAACCCACTGCCAGTGAGTCAACTTTGACTCATAGGGACCCTGTTGGACAGAGCAGAACTGTTCCTTCGGGTTTCTGAGACTAAATCTTCATAGAAACAAGCAGCCTTATCTTTCTCCCAAGGAGTGGCTGGTGGGTTTGTTAGTAGCCCACTGTTTATCACACAGCACTGCCAGGGCTCCTTCCCTTGGATAAAGGAGAATGCAAAACAAACAAACACACCAACTAAAACCCTGCGGATCTCAATGGTCCAGTCCATAGGCAGTCATTGGATGGTGCAGGACAGAAAACTGACTTATCCAAACAAAACAACCCCCTATCTTTACACATCTGTTCTTGGTGCTCTTCATCGAAAAAGTCAGTCCAGAGCAATAGCTGCTGCCCTGTTGTTTTCTTCTTAAGCTTTTAACTTGAACCTGACCTTTCTCTGAGCTTTCAGTACAGCCCCTACTTTCTCCCCTCCCCCAGCTTTCCAATACAACTTTCACTGTTTGCATACTCTTGCTCTCTCTCCTGTACAAACCAAACTCGTGTCTGCACTATTTGTACAAGTAAGTGTGTAGCTTGTTATGTCAACAGGTGTGATTAGACCATCCCTTGGGCTACTTTCCTGGGCACTGGAAGAATGCTCACTGTAGTTTTTTAATAATTAACTAGACTAGTCGTATAAATATATTGCATCAAGCAATCTTAGAGCATAAAGAAAAATAGTCTAAATATTGTGTCCAAATTAGCTGTGTGGGGCAAATTGAGATTACATAGGCCATGATTTTATTTTTCCTAATGGGTACTTTGGACTCCTGTTGTGGCACTGTAGGATCAGCACTGGACTTTGAACCACAAGGTTAGCAGTTCAAACCCATCCGCTGCTCCTCAGAACCCCTATACAGAGTCGCTATGAATCAGATCTGACCTGACAGCACTTAGCAACAACAACCACAAGAACAAATTGACACTGTATCATTGGAGCTAAAAATACTAGAGGGTTCCAATCCTCAGGAACCCTATACTGGGTCACTATGAGCCGGAACTGACTCAATGGCACCTAACAACAAACAACAAAAAAAATCGGTTCCAGGATATCTGGAAGAGATAACTTAAAACCTTAGGATCTTCATGTAACATTCCCCCGTACTCCCCCTCCCCCCCCATGAAAGTTCATACATTCATTGTTGTTGTTAGGTGCCATCGAGTCGGTACCGACCCATAGCGACCTTATGCACAGCAGAACGAAACACTGCCTGATCCTGGGCCAACCTCACTACTGTTGCCACACTTAAGTCCATCAATACCACCACTTGGCCAATCCATCTCATTGGGGGTCTTCCTCTTTTTCTCTGACCCTCTACCTTACCAAACATGATATCCTTCTCCAGTGACTGGTCCCTCATACATTCATACATAGGATAAATTAACATGCTGTCTGCTTGCCACTCACTCATGTGTGTCTGAACTGAATGGAAAGGATTGAATTTGTGCAGGCAGATACAGTATACAGGGCAGGCGCTTTGGCAAATACTTTTAAGGATATGTTCAGGCTGAGACTGGGAAAATGATAAAAGATTTTAAAGACTGGGGAAATGATAAGCCAAGCAATGGAGTCCTGGTGTGGCGCTGTGGGCTAATGCGTCACATTGCAAAGTCGTTTGAACTGCAAGGTCAGTGGTTCAAGCTCACCAGCTCCTCCTTGGAAACCCCATACCAGGTCTATATGGGTCGGAATTGACTCTACGGCACTTAACAACAACAATAACAACAAGCCAAGAATAGAATCTGGAATAGACAGACTGCTTCTTTAGATACTTTCTGTAGGTTATAAATGGCCAAATATTGGCAATTGCATATGATACAACTTAATAAAAATGCTAAAGAAAATTTAACCATTTGGCTTCCATTGTATTCCTGTGTTCTTGTTTTGTTTTTCAATCTAGTAGAATAATCTTCACATAATTAAATGTAGAGCAAATACTATAGAACTGAGGCTCATGATAAAACAAAAAGACCAAGACAGGGTGCAGGCAGGTCCTAATCCAAATCAGTAAAGTGACGAAAGCTTGTAGTCTGTGCATGTTCAGAATTGTCAGATGGCAGGAAAATTCCCTTTTCAGCTGTTGACAAAGGTGATCTGGGAAGCGTAAGTAGTACCCTGACCCCAAGTACCTGTGACCTCACTTCCAGACCTTTCTGAACAATCGATAATCTGCAATCTTGATGTGCTGTTTCCTTGGTGCCAAAGTCTTATTGACCTTGCATGATGCCTGTCATTGGACTTCCCACCAGCTGCCCATCCGTGGAGGCTTCCCATTATACGCTTCCCTCACTCCCGTAGGTCTATCTAGTGTCCTATCCTCAGTCTCCCATCTGGGCCAGTCCTCCACCAGCTGAACTCCAGTTTTGACATAACCATCAGTATAGAGTACCTGCCAGGGGAATTGACCTGGTTTGGCGTTTTCTCCACCAACAACCCGAGTGAAGTCTGTATATGATAAAGTGCTTTGAGTGACATTATCCCAAATTGTTTCTGCTTCAGTAGAATTTTCATAGTCTACATTGGAAAAGATAGTCTCAGCCCGGGTGAGCTTCTGGGATGTTTGTGAGATGGAAACTCTTCCACATGGAAATGGCACTAGGAAAAAAAAAAAAAAAAAAAAATTAGTATTCTAATTTAGATAGATCATTGTGATTCAGTTGCTTGGCTGTAAAATAGTAACCATAAAATTACTAATATGTTTACCAGAGCCACATCCACCCAAGACCTGCTCATCTTTTTACCATTGGTTGGTTTATTTCCTGAATAAAAGGAAGCATCTACTGATACGTTGGGGTCTACTAGAGAGGAAATTTGTAGTCAAGCAAAGTCACCTCATATTTCCTTTTCATCTCTCTTTTTTTCCTAGCCACATTCCTTATAACAGACATTTCTATAGCAACCAGCTGCGGCAAAGTATCATGAAGACTGCATGGGGTTGGGAAAACAGGAAATTAGTTCAAAATACTTATGTGTAAATATAAATCATGAACAATAGCTAGAGAAAAGGAACTATTACCATTGAAAGGCAGATAGGCTTATTTTGGGTTTGGTCTACTTAATCTGCTAAAGCATGAAGCTATATGCAAACATAGCACAATATTTGGAGAACGGGTCTCAATTCCTTTTTCTCTTACAACACAGAAGGGTTTCTAAGGATTTGGCCCTGTGTCATTCTGTCTACCCTGGCAATTTGGTTTTAAAGGATACAGTCATTATTTCCCATCTTTCCAAGGTAGGCTAGCATTCAGGAAGGTTAGAAGGGCAGGCAAGCATCTTCCTGCAGCATGTATATTTCTGGCTTCTAGTCCTTTAATTTCCTCTGCCTGGTACATTGCTGAGATAGGTATTGAACCCAGTTACAGAGGAATGGCCCATGACTTCATGTACCAATATAATTAGATACCAGGCTTTGGAAATGTAAAAGAAATGCCAGCTGGGTTATTTCAGATAGGTCTCTCACTTATCAAACAGAATTGATCATGCAACATGTACTTTTTTTTTTTTTTATCAAAATTTCTACTGCTTTCATTTTCAGAGAAGAGCCATCTGAGGGTGGAGTGGCAATGTTCCGAACGTGTGGATTGATGATGCTGATCAGCCTGGCAGAACATAAAACATTGTTGGCACCAATCTGACATCAACCATGTAAACTCAGCCTGAAACTCAAGGAAATGAAACAATTTTCTCACAGCAAACCAGCCAGTTCCTGAGAGATTTGTGCTCAAAATTCACCAACGTTGAACTCAGTCAATCAGGTGTGGATCTTTTATGGCACAATATTATTACACTAATTTGACTTGATGAATTACAAAGACATATGAGGGTGCTTCAAAGTGATCTTGGGAAAATTCCATCATCTTCTAATTCCAATTTTTCCACTCTTTGAACCCCCCTCATATACAGTCATGAAAACCAGGTCTTTGTGATATCAAAATCAGAGAGAAAATAAACTGGCTAGGTTTAAAAGAATTCAGGCTGTAGATAATTCCAGAAATTATCTTGAGAATCAAGTTGCAATTTGGGGGATAAATTTGTCCAATTTAAGCTACTGAGTTTTTCTATGATTTCAAACGGAAGTACATACAAGCCAGGATTAAAATGATGTTGGCTAGATGAAATCCTGAAGGTTTGAATATAGATTGGGAGAGTGTTTGTAAAGGTTTTAAAAACTTAGATTTCAACCTGCTGGTACACAGGATGTTTGGTCTTCTGCAAGTTGGTATCCTGCAGTACAGGAACAAATGACCTTGTTACCAGCAGCTTTATGACAAAACTGCTTGCACTTGCCATTCTTAATGCTGCATGTTACATCTGAAAGAAAACAAAGTCAATAGTAATAGCTTCACTTCACTTGAATTTCTAAAGCATTTTTCAGTTGACAAAGCAACACCTTCCTGAGATTCTTCACATTTCGCTTTATTCTCCCATTTATTGTTACCATTCTAGCAAGAATCCACCTTCTTTTCCACCTTGAAAACAGACTCAAATGAGCCATCAGGCCTAACCTCTGACACATATAAGATTCCATTTCACCCCTATTATTCTATTAAGGGAGTTCTGGTGTGGCACTGTGGGCTAATGTGCTCACCTGCAAAGTTGGTTTAAACTGCAAGGTCGGGAGTTCAAGTATACTAGCTGCTCCTCAGAAACCCTATACAGGGGTGCTATGGGTTGGAACTGACTCGACAGCACTTAACAACGACAACAACATACTATTGAGAAGTCCTAGTGTGGCACTGTAGGGATAAATACTGGACTTCAAGGTTGGTTTGAACCACTAAGTTGGTGGTTCAAGCCCGCCCACCAGCCATTCCTCTGAAACCCTACTCCAGATTGGCTATGAGTCAGAACTGACTCAGTAGCAGTTAACAATAACAACAACTCATACTATTAAAGACCTTTTAGGAGTTTTCATCTAAATCCTATTCTTTTTTTCATTGATGTTGTTGTTAAGTGCCGTCAAGTCGGTTCCGACTCATAGTGACCCTTTATAGCATTTCCAAGGAGCTGCTGGTGAGTTTAAACCACTGACCTTGTGGTTTAAACTGACTTTTCGGTCCAGGGCTTTATCCCACAGTACCACACCTACTTTACTCATTAGTCCTATTTGCTCCTGGGGAATGCTGGTGTGGTGCTATACGATAAGCACTGGACTGCGAGGTCAGTTTGAACAGCAAGGTTGGTGGCTCAGACTCACCAATCAACCCTCAGAATTCCTAACTTGACGGCACATAACAACAACAACATTTGCCCCGGTATATTAGGTTGTTGTTGTTATGTGCCATCGAATCGGTTCCACTCATACCTACACTGTATGGTGGTTATGTGCTATGGAGTCGGTTCCGACTCAGGGTGACCCTGTATAGGGTTTCCGAGGTTGTAAATCTTTACGGTAGCAGAAAGCCTCATCTTTCTCCCACTCTGACCCTATATGGGGTTTCCAAAAAAAACAGCTTGTGGGTTTGAACCACCAACCTTGTGGTTAGCAGTTCGGTGCTGATCCTACAGTGCCACATCAGGTACATTAGGAGACCCTGATGATTAGACTCCAGCAGACTCACTCAATACACCTCCACATATTAAACCAGAGTGATAGTTCCTAGTTGCCTACACAGTCTATTCCTAATACATCACGTGTTTTAGCTCTTATCTTCCCCATCCTTGTACTTGTGATTTTTCCTTTACTTCATGTATCAAGACAATGAAGCCTGATATTCTGGCCCCTAAGCCAATGCTCTGGTAGTGTAATGGTTACGAGTCGGGCTGCTAACCTCAAGGTCAGCAGTTCGAAACTATCAACCATTCTGCAGGAGAAAGATGAGGCTTTCTGCTCCTGTAAAGCTTTACAGCCTCAGAAACCCTATACAGGGTTGCTATGAGTCAGAACTGACTACACGGCACAAAACCGCCACCACCACCACCACCACCACCACCACCAAGCTAATGCTGGCATGGCGCTGTAGGGTAATGCACTGGACTCAAGGTCGGTTTGAACCACAGGGTCAGAAGTTCAAACTCACCAGTTGCTCCTCAGAAACGCTATACAGGGTCGTTATGAGTCAGAACCGAGTCGATGGCCCTTAACAACAACAACAACAACAACAACAACAAAGCCAATGTTTACTCTGAATCCTAGTAGCAGATCTGTTGTTGTTGTTGTTAAGGGCCAACCGTTGCAACACCCATTCATCATAACTGGTCAACTAACTTTTATTCTTTATTTTAGAATTATTTGCATTCTCATATCAATTGCCAGCACAATGGAAAACAAACTCTTAAAATGAGGGGTCTTTGTGGTATAACTATTACGCTGGTCTTGTAAACCATATTGGAAAAAAAATTTTCCCTAGGACATCAAGAAAAGAGTCAATCACCCCACAATAACCTAAGCTGATATTCTTATGAAACTAATTTTTGATGATTTAGCATTTTATAATTAATTTATTATCAATATTATCAAGTACATCATTAGTATGTTCATAATTTTCTATATTATATACTTAGTGCATATATGTATTTCCCCATATACCATCGTTAATAGTTAATCTTATATTACCCATACATACTTAGTGCATATATGGATTTCCCCATATACCATTGTTAATATTTAACAATACATATGTGTAATCAAGCATTAAACATATTACTCATGCATACAAGTAAGAACATCTGATCTATGCTAATAGACATCAACATCAGTTATTCACTATTAATTCATATAACCAAGACTTTTTCTTCCAGCATAAACTCTATCTCATACATAAGACATCATTTACCTTAATCGTACATAGCACATCTCTGAAATCAGTCTTTATCACCAAGTCTATAACAACCCTTATCTTTCATTGATCAACAAGCTTCCAGAAACCAGCACCTGCTTGTGAAGTACCTTCTTTTCCAGGCCCATAATTTGTGGGGTTTATAAACTGAAACTTTATCAGACATCTGGTCCTTTCCTTAGGACCATCTCACCTAAAATCGCCCACATGCAGGATCAAACATAAGCTGGAGTCATGCATGACAAGGAACTTGAAAGCCTAGAGCTGTGAGTACAAAGGGGTGAAATAAAACTTTCAATAAGGCATAAATATGATGGCAGTAATATACTTGGTTTGGAGTCATACCAAATATGTGGACATTGTACTTTCAGTAAACCAAGGACTACAAGGAAAAAAACAAGAACTGTTTATTGAACTGTATGTTTAAAAAAGTACACATAACAAAAGTGGTCTGAATTTTAATAAAGTGAATGCACAATTTTTATGGCTGGAAACATGTCCCAAAAAGGTCCTAACCACACCTATACCTGTGAATGTGACCCTGTGTAGGAGTAGGACTTTTCTTATGTTAATGAGGTCATGTCAAATAGTAGGAGATCCTAAACCCCATCCTTCTGAGAGGTCTCTAATAAAAAGGGCAGAATAGACACACACACACACACACACACACAAACACACACGGGGAGGACAGCTTTCTTGTGTTGACAAGCAGATACAAGCCCAGAAACTCTGAAAGACACAAAGAAGGCCCTGCTCCTAGAGGCAAGACCCTGAATTTGGTCTTCTGTCGTCCAGTTGGTTCCAACTCATAGCAACCCTCTGCACAACAGAATGAAACACTGTCCCATCCTGCGCCATCCTCACTATTGGTGTTACGTTTGAGTCCATTGCTGCTATCATTGTGTCAGGCCATTCTGTTGGGGATCTTCCTCTTTTTCATTGATCTTCCACTTTTCCAAACATGATGTCCTATTCCAGGGACTGGTCCCTCCTGATAACATGTGCAAGGTATAAGAGGCAAAGTGTCACCATCCTGGCTTCTAAGGAGTATTCTGGCTATACTCCTTTCAACCCAGACTTGTTTGTTCTTCTGGAAATCCATGGTACTTTCAATATTCTTCAACACCAGAACACAAATGCATCAATTAATCTACAGTCTTCCTTATTCATTGTCCAACTTTCACATGGCTATAAGGCAATTGAAAATATGGCTTGGGTCAGGCACACCTTAGTCCTCAAACTGACATCTTTGCTTTTGAACACTTTAAAGAGGTCTTGTGCAGCAGATTTGCCCAATGCAATATGTAGTTTGATTTCTTGACTGCTGCTTCCATGACTGTTGATTGGGGAGCCAAGGAAATTGAACTCTTTGACAACTTCAATCTCTTCTCCATTTATCATGATGTTGTTTATTAGTGTAATTGTGAAGATTTTTGTTGTATTTACAATGAGGTGAATCCATGCTTAAGACTGTAGTATTTGATCTTCATCAGTAAGTATTTCAAGTCCTCTTCACTTTCAGCAAGCAAGGTTATATCATCTGCATATTGAAGGTTGCTAATGTCTCTTCTTCTAATCCTAATGCCACATTCTTCTTCAAATAATTCAGTTTCTCAAATTATTTTCTCAGCATACAGATTGAATAAGTATGGTGAAAAGATACAACCCTGGCGCACAACTTTCCTGATTTTAAACTATTCAATATCCCTTTGTTCTGTCCGATCAACTACCTCTTGGTCTAGGTGTAGGCTCCTCATGAGCACAATTTAGTATTGAGAAATACTCATTTCTTTGCAATGTTATCTTAGTTTGTTATGATCCACATAGTCAAATGCCTTTGCATAGTAAATAAAGCACAGGTAAACCTCTTTCTGGTAATATTTGCTTTCAGCCAAGATCCATCTGACGTCAGCAATGATATTCCTTCTTCCACATCTCTTTCTGTATCCAGCTTGAATATCTGCCAACTCCCCATCGATATAACATTGCAATCGTTTTAAAATTTTCTTCTGAAAATTTTTACTTGCGTGTGATATTAATGATACTGTTCAATGATTTCTGCAATCTGTTGGGTCACCTTTCTTTGGACTGCCACAAATATGGCTCTCTTCCAATTGGTTGGCCAGGTAGTTGTCTTCCATATGTCTTGACATAGATGAATGAACAACCTTTAGTGCTTCCTCAGTTTGTTGAAACATTTCCATCTGTATTCTGTCAATTCCTGAACCCTTGGTTTTCGACAAAATCTTCAGTACAGTGCAGGTTCTTGATCATATAGTACCTCTTGAAATGACTGAACAATAACCAATTTTTTTTTTTTTTTGGTACAGTGCCTGCATATTCCTTCTTTTGATGCTTTATGCATCATTCCATATTTTATTCATAGAATCCTTCAGTACTGTATCTTGAGGCTTAAATTTTTCCAGCTTGAGATATGCTGTGTTCTTCCCTATAGATTTTCTAATTCCATGTCTTTGTACATTTCATTATAATACTTGTCTTTGTCTCCTCGATCTGCCCTTTAAAATGTTCTTTTCAGCTCTTCATCTTCTTCCATTTGCTTTAGCTTTCTGTACACTGGAAAGCAAGTTTAAGAGTCTCTTCTGATATCCACTTTTGTCTTTCTTTCTTGTCTTTTTAATAACCTTTTGCTTTCCTCATGTATGTTCTTGATGTCATCACACAACTCTTCTGGTCTTTTGTCATTAGTGTCTAATGCATCAAATCTGTTCTTGAAATGGTCTCTAAATTCAAGTGGGATAGACTCAAGGTCATATTTTGGCTTTTGTGGACTTGTTTGGATTTTCTTCAGCTTCAGCCCGAACTTGCATATGAACAATTGATCTGTTCCATAGTCTGTCACTTGCATTGTTTTGGATTCCACCATCTCTTTCCATAAATGTAGCTGATTTGATTCGATATGGTGAGATCCATGTGTATTGTCGCCTTTTATGATGTTTAAAAATAATTGCTTTCACATTGTTTTATTGTGTATTATGTGATAGTTTACATGGGAAAACAAGCTTTACATTCATCCTATCGTATATCGTTACATTGCCATGGTTACAATCCCCTCCATGTATCATCAACCAACCCTGCAAGCCTGCTCCCTGGTAGTCAGCACACAGCCCCTCTCCCTCTCTGGTCCAGAGTTCTCAGCCACTCCATTTCTCCACGTCATTGTCTCTGCCTCCATCTCTGGCATCATTGCTTCTCTGGGTAGGGTCTCGCACTCTGCTCTTCTCCCTTGATGGTCCCAGGGACCTCCGATCCTGGACTGCAAAGTCAACCACTCCCCTCCTTTTGCAACAAAATGTCTACCTTTACATTTTAAACCATCACAATCAGTCCTGGTAACAATAACAAGTAATTATCAATACATCTTGATTGCATTGTTCAATTTCAGACTAAAGATGTTGGTTGTTATTGTTGTTATTAAGTGCCTTCAAGTTGGTTTCAACCCAAAGTAACCCTGTATAGGGTTTCCGATGAGCAGCTGGTGAGCTTGAACAGCCAACCTCGTGGTTCAAACCGACTTTGCAGTCCAACGCATTAACCCACAGTGCCACATGAGGACTACAATTTCATCATCACTGACTTCAGTGATTGGTGCATAAATTTGAATAATAATGTTATTAACTGGTCTTCCTTGTTGTTGTTGTTGTTAAATGCCGCCGAATTGGTTCCTACCCGTAGTGACCCATAGGGTTTCCAAGGAGCAGCTGGTGAGCTTGAACCACTGACCTTGTTTGTGGTTCAATCTGACTTTGCAGTCCAGCACATGACCCCAGAGCACATGGATATTCTCCTACCACAGACAGATTTTGCTTCAAGATAGATCTTGAAATGTTCTTTTCAATGATAAATGAAATGCCATTCCTCTTCAATTTATCATCCCTGGCATAGTAAACCGTATGACTGTCAGATTCAAAATGGCCAATTCCAGTCCATTTCAGCTCACCAATTCCTGGTATATCGATCTCGATACACTCCATTTCATTTTTGACAAATTTTCCTAGATTCATACTCCGTACATTCTGTGTTCCCATTATTGATATTTGCTGCTGTTTCTTTTCATTTTGAGTTGTGCCCCACCAGCAAATGAAGGCCCATTTGCTTTGCTCCATTCCATCATTATTGTTAACTCTACTTTATGGAGGCAGCTCTTCCCCAGTTGTATTTTGAGTGCCTCCAACCTGAGGGGTTTCTCTTTTGGCACTCTCTCTGGCAATGTTCCGCTGCTATTCATAAGGTTTTCAGTAGCTAAGGAGCTCTGGTAGCGTAGTGGTTATGAATTGGGCTCCGAGCCACAAGGTCAGCAGTTCAAAACTACCAGCTGTTCCACGGGAGAAAGATGAGGCTTTCTGCTCCCGTAAAGATTTACAGCCTCGGAAACCCTGTACAGGGTCACTATGAGTCGGAATCGACTCCACGGTACATAACAACAACAATAACCATTTAGAAGTGGTCTGCCTGTCCTTCTTCCTAGTCTGTCTTAGTCTGGAAGCTCATCTGAAATCTGTCCACCATCATTGACCCTATTGGTATTTAAAATACTGGTGACATACCTTCCAGCACCACAGCAATACACAAGCCACCACAAAATGACAAACTGACAGACGAGTGGTGTTTAGACTTCTAGCTACTTGAATTGTGAGAAATTAAGTTTCTGACCTTTAAAGCCACTACTTTGTGGTGCTTTGTTGTGGCAGCTCTAGAAAACTAGGACAACCTGTATTAACACTAAGAAGATCACTACATAGGGCATCATCCACACCCCAGGGGCTCATCTAATGTTCCTTTTGTATCACTCTATCTTCCCTCCTTTCTTAACTTCTAACCTACTGACTTACTCTAACCTACTGACTTACTTTACCTGTACTTTACCTTACTTTACTTCTGGCTTTCATTTACCATTCTATCTGTAAGATTCGTCCATGTTATTTTGCATAACATTAGTTTATTTGCCTTTTTCTATAGAGTTCTAGAGTGTATGAGTTTGACAACCTGTATTCATCCAGTCTACGTTTAATGGATTTTGGGTTTCTTCCAAGTTTGGGCTCTTACGCATAATGCTGCAATGAGCCCTCTTGTACAGATCTTTTGGTTATAGGCTTGCATTTTTTCTGGGTAAATACTTATAAGTGAAATTATTGGATCATATATTTTGATTTACTAGATACTGACAAGAAGTCTTCTAGAATTGTTATACAAATTCATCTTCCCACCATCAGTGTATGAAAGTCCCAGTGTTTTCCAGATATCTTCTCCCACTGTGTGACTTACCTGTTCACTCGTAATATCTTTTGTGAAAGAGGAATCCTTAGTTTTGGTAGAGTTCAATCTATCAATCATTTCATTGTTAGTGAACAGCTTTTGCATCTGCTTAAGAAGTCTTTGTTTACACCAAGGTCATGAAAATATCTTCCTATTTAATGTTTTAGAAGTTTCATATCTCATGTTTAGATATTAAATCCACCTGAAATTGATTGTGGTATATGGTGTGAGGTAAGGACCCAACTGCATTTTTTCCCCATATGAAAATGTAATTGTGAAATATGAAAATGTAATCAGTGTTCATTGAAAACCCAACTGTTATCTTTTGCACCAAAGTAGCACCTTTGTTTCTTCTATGTGGTCTCAATAATAGGAAGTGGTATGCTTCAGGGTTTTAGCTAAGAGCTGTTTGGTTATGAGAAATAGGCTCTCCTTTTAGGCAGTTTCTATCTCTAAAGTAGCACAGGAGCACAACTTATATATGACACCTTCTCTCTTACCTACATGTTAAACATACATATTCAACAACACAGCTTTCTACAGAAATGCTCAGTTGTGAGTGTCATTATAACATGGACAATTTGAAAGCAAGTAGTAGATAGATACCTCTTATCTATCACCTGAAGTCCTCTCAGCTTCCCTGTGGCTTTTCCAGCACTTGTGCTGGTCAGCTTTACCTGGACTTCAACTGCCTTCACCCAGGCCCACCCTAGAACCATCTTGTCTCATTTGCACTATGTGACTCTCAGCTCTCAATTTGGGGTCTCCCTGATGATGCTGAGGTATGGGGTGCCATTGATCTATATAGTGAAATCTAAGGAGCTTTGGTAGCATAGTGGTTATGAATTGGGCTGTGAACCGCAAGGTCATCAGTTCGAAACTACCAGCTATTCCATGGGAGAAAGATGAGGCTTTCTGCTCCTGTAAAGATTTACAGCCTTGGAAACCCTGTACAGGGTCGCTATGAGTCGGAACCAACTCCACGGCACATAAAAACAGCAACATATAGTGAAATCTAAGAATTTACACCCCATACGCTGATCCTCTGACCAATGGGAGACGGATGCTGATGAAGAAATTCTCTCCCCTTTTATCTCTACTCCTCTTTTAGGTGGGCTGTCCTGAAATGTAGTTCATGTGGCTTCTTTGAGGATATTCTAGGAAAACAAGCAATCAGTTACAACAGGATGGGAGGAATATTCAATAACAACCTATGATACACAGATGACACAGTTGTGCTTGCTGTGAAGAGGACTTGAAGCACCTACTGATGAAGATCAAAGGCAACAGTCTTCAATATGGTTTACACCTCAATATAAAGAAAACAAAAGTCCTCACAACTGGACCACTAAGCAACAACATGCTACATGGAGAAAAGATTGAAGTTGTCAAGGTTTTCATTTTCATCCACAATCAATACCCATGAAAGCAGGAGTCAGGAAGCAATGTATGGCATTGGGCACATCTTTTGCAAAAGACCTCTTTAACATGTTACAAAGCAAAGATGTCACCTTGAAGACTAAATTGTGCCTAATCTAAGCCATGATAATTTTTATGGCCTCATATGCATGAAAAAGCTGAACAATGCATGAGGAAGACCAAAGAAGAACTTATGACATTGAATTGTGGTATTGGTGGGGAATATTGAGTATGCTATGGACTGCCAGAAGAATAAACAAATCTGTCTTGGAAAAAGTACATCCAGTGTGCTCTGCTATGGATTGAATTGTGTCCCCTGCCCCCACTAAAATGATTTGTCAACGTGGTATATGATTATCCCCCATTCTGCGATCTGATGTAATTATCCTTTGTTGATGATCATGATACAGGTATGTTCATGAGGCAGGATGCAATCTACAGGATTAGGTTCCATCTTGAATTAATCTCTTTTGAGATCTAAAAGGGATTAAACAAGTGAGGAGAAAGCAGAGGGCTCTCCTAGCACCAAGAAAGAATAGCTGGCACTGGTGTGAATTCTTTGGCCCTGGGGTCCCTGTGCTGAGAAACTCCTAGACCCAGGAGATGACTGATGAGAAGGACCTTCCTCCAGAGCTGACATAGATAGAGAGAAAGGCATCTCGTAGAGCTGGTGCTCTGAATTCAGACTACAAGCCTTGCACACTTTGGACATGTCATCAGGAGGGATTGGTCTCTGAAAAAGAACATCACCCTTGGTAAAGTTGAGGGCCAGCAAATAATAGAAAGAACCTCAACAAGATGGACTGATATAATAGCTGCAACAATGAGTTCAAAAATAATAGCAATTGTGAAAATGGTACAGGATCGGCCAGTGCTTCTGCTTGTTGAATCAGAATCTACTCAATGGCAAGTAACAACAGTTTGATAATTTCTCATCTCACTGTCTCTCCTTTACTCACTGCCTTACTCCCATGTCCTTTATTCTTGCTCCCTAAGATTGCGTTTTCTAATAAGTAAGCTTTTGTCACAGGTTCTTTTTCCCACGAAATCCAAGTTAAGAAAATGGCTATATGGCTTTGGAATAGATCGAGATTTTGTTTTCCATTAATACATCTGATCTTTCAAATTATATTTGACATAGGCTACCATAGATTGATGTAATAATTAGTTCATGAGTTCTGGTGTGGTGGGTGCTGTGGGCTAATGCATCAGACTGCAAAGTCATTTGAACTGCAAGGTCAGTGGTTCAAGCTCACCAGCTGCTCTTTGGAAACCGTATACAGGGTCGCTATGGGTCAGAATCGACTCAGCAGCACTTAACAACAGCAACAACAATTTATACTGACAATTCCAAGAATAGAGGGAATTCCAGGAATAGAGGAAGACAAAGCAACTGTTGCCAGGTGGACAAAGTAGCCTAAATTTTAACCTTTACTACACATAATCCACTAAGTCCATGACCCACACAAAATGACACTTGGTCTTTTATTTATTTATTTATTGTCTTAGGACCTTACTCCTTACTAGTGATGATGACCTATCTTTCTCTTTTCTTGTTACTAGCTGTCATTTTGCTGCTACAAAGCAATACTAAAATGTTCAGCCAAGACAAATACCAGCTGTAGAAAGTGTTCAGTCAATATGAGATTTAGCTAAGTTAACAGAGGTAGGCGGGAGGGGCAGCCTGGCTTTGACCAGGGCATGTACAACGGGAATTCATAAACTTGGTGTGGTTTTCCCAACTTTGATCCTGTGTCCTTCACTGAGTGGCTAGGTCTTGCTATCATTTTACACACTTTCCAGTGTCCCAATGGTCCAATATCCAACTTGTTTTGCAGCTGTGGTGACAAATATTGCTACCCAATCAGTAGTCTTTTGCCCTCAGGTAGAGAGGTAAAGATTCCCGAAACAATATAACAGTGTGAGCAGCTCAGGGTAGAGTTTCGTGGACCAGGGCCTAAGGAAAAGGGCTCATTCATCCATCACATGTTGAGCATTTAGACGGAAGTCAGGTGCTAAGCTGGGAAAGGGTCTTTCTTGCTCCTGATGCTGATCTCAGATCCTAGACAATTTTAAGGCAGCCTTTCTCCCTTTCTGTTAGCACCGATAGCTATTTCTGCTTTTGTTTCCTCTGATTGATTCACTGATGTAAAAATGGGCCAAAAGATTCTCTATTTTACAGGTTTACCACAAAATATACTGTTACCTGGCTAAACTCAATATTTCCCCCCTCCACAGATATTCACTGTGAATAAGACAGTAATGTCTGTGACATGCTGAAAAGAAAGAAGAAAGACAGAGGGAGGGAGGGAGGAAAGATGGAAGGATGGAAGGAAGAGAGGGAGGGAGGAAGGAAGAAAAAGAAAGAAAGAAGTGTTTCTGTGCTTGTGGTGATTTTTAAATTTTTTTCCTATTTGACTTTTAAATGGAGTCCCGGTGTGGTGCTGTAAGATAATCACTAGACTGGAAAGTTGGTTTGAACCATAAGGTTGTCGCTTCAAATTCAACAGCTGCTCTTCGAAAACCCTATACAGGGTCACTATGAGTCAGAACTGACTTGACAGCGCTTCACAACAACATTGGATTTGTACTGTGTAGAAGGGGCAGGAAAAGACCAAGTTCATGGAGACCTTGATCTTTCTGATGTGATGCACAGCTGTGGCCATACAGTGGTCTTTATACTAACCCAAAGGATCCAGCCCACTGCTGCCGAGCTGATTCTGACTCCTAACAACCCTCTAGGACAGACTAGACCTGCTTCACATGGTTTCTGAGACTGTAAATCTTTAAGGGAGCAGACAGCTTCATCTTCTCCAGTGGAGTGGCTGGTGTGTTTGAACCACTGTCCTTGCAGTTAGCAGCCCTTCCAAAGGGAGCCAATAGCCACTTAATTGTTATTCTTCTTATTATAAAGCATGCCTCTGAATGTTTGCACTTGTTTCCTTACAAGAGGCATCTTATGAAGAAAGGGAAAGGAAAATCAAAAGGTTTTACCAATGGAAACCTTTCCCTTTTCCAGGCAGGGAAGGCCAGTCATTTGGATTACAGACACTCCATCCATTGTGCTCTTGTTTTGCTTCTGAGGTTACATTGGAGTTCATTTTGAAGCAACCAACTTAAATGGGCGTGGGTATGTGCTGTTGCTAAGGAGCTCTGGTAGCATAGTGGTTATGAATCAGGCTGTGAACCACAAGGTCAGCAGTTCGAAACTACCAGCTGTTCCGTGGGAGAAAGAAGCTTTCTGCTCCTGTAAAGATTTACATCCTTGGAAACCCTGTACAGGGTCACTATGAGTCGGAACCTACTCCATGGCACATAACAACAACAACAATGTGCTGTTGCTAGTGTCTGAGATAAAGAACTTTTTAATTTTTAAAAATATATAATTATACCAAAAAACTCTACTGTATATGCGCATAATAAAAATCCCAGCAGATTAAAAACAAAAGCAAAGGGAAAGTAAAAATTTTGTTACTCTGACCCTGACCACCACACAGAGGTAACCATAAGGAAGAGTTTCTTGGGTATCTTTTAAAAAAATATTTCTATACTTAAAAATATATATATATTTCTATACATTTGCATAAATACGGACTCATAGAAATCCTATATAGGGTGTCTGAGATTATAAATCTTTGTGGGAGAAGACAGCCTCATCTTTCTCCCATAGAGAGGCTAGTGAGTTTGAACTGCGCAATCTTATGGCCAGCACCCCAATGCCTAACCCACAATGCCACCAGACTCTAAACACATCCAATCTTGGATCTATTTCTGGGTTTTTTGGTTGTTGTTGTTGTTGTTGAGCCAGTTTCAACACATAACGACCCTGTATAAGGTTTCCAAGGAGCACTGTCTACCTGTGGTGAGCAGTCTAGTGCTTGTATTATAGCCCCACATAGAAATGGACCGTATTTGTAGAACTGTACACCATAGGGCATTCCACTACACTGCCACAGTAAACAGACTCTATAGGTCTTTGTGAACTTGTGAAGCACATGTATAGGATAATTGATTGGATGTTGTTGTTGTTAAATGTCATCCAGTTGGTTCTGACTCATAGGAGTTCCAACAAGCACCTGGTGGGTTTGAACAATAGGAATACAATTTATTGGAAGTAGATTAAGGTATGTTTTGGGTTCAGATATGTCTATTTTAAATTTTCATACATCCTGCCTACTTAACTGATGTGGCACTCTAGGAGAGCACTGGGCTGCTAACCATAAGGTTGGTGGTTCAATCCTTCTAGCCACTTTTCAGAAAACCTATACTGGGTCAGTATGAGTCAAAACCAACTGGTCAACAACAACAGCAACAAAATGGAAATATAGCCAGGACTGGATGCATTCACAGTCCTGCTGGTGCTGTGGGTTAGGTTAGGTGGTGCTAGCCACAAGGTTGAGGGTTGCAAACGGCACAGCACAACAGACCCCTTAACATTCAAAAAAGTCGCACCAACTTATATGTCCACTGGTATTTATGATGCTTTTGACAAATTTCTTTGAAGAGTTGTCTACACATAATGAACTTTTGGGGAGCATTTTTCTAAGCTTTGATCTAGATGGCTGGGAGATGAATGTACCCTAGAGGCCAGGTGTGGGGGTGGTGGCCATGTAGGCTGTAGTCCAATTGCAGATGCCTGAGACAACTCAAGAGTGGGGAACCCCGAGGAACCAGCATAGTGCCAGCTGGGAATGGCACCTTCCTGAGATGTAAACCTCTACCTTTCCTTTGCAGTGAAACCCCCTCTGGACATTTTAGGCGGAACATTTACGTTCCTCCAGGTGATTTGCTTCTTCCTTCAAAGTACATTCATTTTTAAACTAGATAAAAGCATTTAGAAATGTTGAGTGCTCAGCACTGTTTTCAATTAGACTTTCTCCATGTGCTCCTCAGTCTTAACTGAGACTAATTGGGTTATTCATCCCCTCAGCTCCTCTAGTGATATTACTTAAGTTGCTGATGTGTAACTACTCCAAAGATTTCTGTGGGTTTCTAGAATAGCAGGATCAACTTTATCCCAGTAAGTCCGAAGCTGACGTTATACCCATTCCACTGACAGGTGCATTTCAAGGCTGTTGAACTGGTTACAACACCTACAGGAAAGGGTCCTGATTTTTCTCTGCTGCCTGGTGACACACTCCTTCTCTTCTTTCTTTGCCTTACTATCTTTTCCTTTTCTTATCTTCATTTTAAAGAGTTCTGGTAGAGTAGCTGCTTATGCATTCGAATCTACCAAGCACTCCAAAGGAGAAAGATGAACCTTTCTGCTCTTGTAAAGATTTACAGCTTCAGAAAACCTATACAGGGTCACTATGAGTCGGGACTGACTCCACGGAATATAACCACCACCGCTGTCTTTGCTTAAATCGTTTAGATCTCAGAGGTGATCAACAGATTTCTTCTCTTTAGTGCTGAAAAGATTTCTGAACAACTCGACAGGTGATTTTGTGTCCTTGCCCATTAGGGCCAGTGCAACTGCTACATTTCATTTTGTTTTATGTCCTTTCGTCCCTGTATCAGGTGTGTTGCTCTGATGCATTAATGCTCATTTTGTACTCTCTGCCTTTACTCATGTAGCTTTAAACCCTTTTTCTAGAGTTGTTACCTCTATGCTTCTGGTGCTTCTGAGTAGAAAGAATCCTTCATTAGCACAGTGTGCTTTTCACAGTCATAATTCCAGTGTCAGCAGATAATAAACAAGTGAAGGACTTTGGGACTGACCGCTTCAATTACCCAGACCTCGGAAAAGTAATAGGAGGAGGCTTCAAACAGTTTGTGGAAAGATCCCATTGTCTTTTCTTCTTCCTTTTATTTTTCACTGTCTTCCCGTCACCTAAGTTAGCATGTGTTTGCACTCTACCCAGTGAATAATTCTCCCTTCACTCCCACCTGTGTTAACCATCATACAATGTTTACTGTAAAATGAAAACCTTTTCTTGAATTTTAACAGTAGCGGTCTCATACGATATTTGTGTCTTTGCTGCTAACTAATTTCACTTAGCATAACTTCCTTCAGGTTCCTCCATGTTATGTGGCATTTTCCAGATTCATTGTTATTATTCACTGTTGCATAATATTCCAGTGAGGATGTGTACCAAAGTTTGTTCAACCATTCCTCTGATGATGGGCAGCGAGGCTGTCTTCATCTTGTTGGTATTATGAATAATGCTGAAATGAACATGGGTGTGCAAAGATCTGTTCGTGTCATGGCTCTTCTTTCTTGGGGATACATACCAAGTAGAGAGTTTGCTGGATCATACGGTATTTCTATTTGCAACCTTCTGAAAAGGTTGCACACATTGGCTGTACAATTTTACAGTC
>NW_006408826.1:1827231-1835558 GCF_000296735.1 Chrysochloris asiatica
GGTTCCGACCCATAGCGACCCTGTATAGGGTTTCCAAGGAGCAGAAGGTGAACTTGAACCACCGACCTTGTAGTTCAAACTGACTTTGCAGTCCAGTGCATTAACCCACAGCACCACACCAGGACTCCAAAGAGAGACTGTTGTTGTTAAGTGCTGTTGAGTCGACTCTGGCCCATAGTGACCCTGTATAGGATTTCCGAGGAGCAGCTGGTGAGTTTGAACCAGCGACTTTGCAGTTCAAACGGCTTTTCAGTCTGGCACATTAACCCACAGTACCATACCAGGACTCCTAGAGAATAGTAAATAAAGAGCAAGAGAAAATTACAGAAATAAGAGGTGGGAAAAGAGAAGCACAAGAAAAGAAGAAAAACAGAAAGCAGAGGCAGAAAAGATAAAAAGGAACCGCAGGGGGAGAGGGGAAGAAGGCGAAGGAGAATAAACGAGAGGCAGGGAAGACAATTGCAGGTGCTGGACTCAGAGAGAAGAGAATTCTGGAGGGCTCCTGTTAAGCAAGGAACTCCCGAGGTAGTTGGGGAAGGCATGAGAAGGTAGCCTTTGCAGCCCTAAATGTAGTTCCTCTAGGACCAGGCATTGTCTGTCTGGACCAAAGGGCTGCCAGGGGCTGTGCCACTTCAAGGCTGTTTATGTAGCTCTGTATAGCTGGAGCAGAAACCACTCAAATCCAGGTACCAAGGGGGCACCGTAGGCACCCATCTTATTCTGGCACCACCCACAAACTTGTGGCTGTGGACTCCAGGACAGCAGTGGGCTGCACTGGGCGTGGATGAGTGTGGGGCCTGGGCATACCCCTGGTCACTAGGGGAAGCATACCTTTCCTGCTGTCCGTCCCTGGCATGAACCTGTCCTGCCAGGCTAGGTCTGTTGGAAGATGCCAGTGAAGGTTCAAAATAACCATGCCACGTCTAGATGGGAGACCCTTCACCAGTCTTTCTCCTCGCTTCGCCGTCCCTGCGCAGCCTCTTCTCCCAGTAACTGTTCCATCCACTTCTCTAACCTTTCCTCTGAAGCTCAGGGATTAAGGATTGTCATCTATGTGGGTTTCATTTGGTTTCCCTTATCTTTGTTCCAGAGGTTCTGATCAGTGTATTGGCCTCTTCTGCCATCTTGGTACTTCCCCATTGTCTTTTAAGTCCAGTTTTTTTTCCATGAACATTTTGAAACCCCCAGGCATTTTTAGGCTATGAGAGGAAAAGACTCAGATAATGTCTGATTTGTTATGGAGCTCCTTTGATGATTAATCAATAAAGTCATAGACAGGAATGAGAGCTGATCTCTGTCAAGACATTTCACCTGTGAAGTGCTTTGTATCTGAGGTGATGCATCCTGCCTCTGACTCCTAGCAACCCCATGTCCAATGGAATGAAACATCCTATGTCATCTGCACAATCGGTGGTGTGTTGGAGTCCATTGTTGAGGGTCACTGTATTTTGAGTACCTTCTGTCCTAGGGGCTCATCTTCCAGCACTGGTTTGGACAATATTCTGCTTTAATCAATATAGTTTCCATCAGCAGATTTTTGGAAGTAGATTACCAGGCCTTTCTTCCTAGTCTGTTTATTTCTGGAAGCTTCACTGAAACCTGTCTACCACGGGTGACACTACTGGTATTTAACATACTGATAGCATAGCTTTCACCATCATAGCAACATGCAAGCCATCACAATACAACAATCTGACAGATGGCTCATGGTATATTTGAGAAGTTCCTATTACTAGGGGAACTGTCCTAGTTCTGGAGTCCTGGTATGATGCTGGAGGATATTCATTGGGCTTCTAACTGCAGGTTGGTTGCTCATACCTACCAGCTGCTCCTCGGAAACTCTATACATGGTCACCATGAGTCAGAACCAACTCAACAGCTCTTAAAAAAACAACCCTAGTTCTATACTTAATTGATGTTTTCCTGTGTTAATAGCAAATTAGTCATGAGCTGAAACAATGTTGTGGATTCAGACTTCTCAGAATTGAGACAGTGACTATAATAGTTAGAAGTCTTACAAATTGACGTCCAAATCCTGTCTCTGCCATTTTCTGCTTCTGCAGACTTGAGCTGTTTGAGCTGCCATTCTTACATGTGGATAGAATTGGGATTATAGCAGTACCAACCCCCCATATGCTTTATTAAGGATGAAAGAGACTGGAACATTATCACCACCTAATATTAGCTGTGGTGGTGGTAAAGGCCAACCAAACCCCTCCCAACCAAAACAAACCCGGAAAAGGGTTCCGAAGAACAACCGGGAAACCTGAAACAACAAACCTGCAAGTCAAAAGGCCTTGCAAGCCGGCCCCTTAATCCCACACCAGGACTACTGAGTATTATTTAGTTTAATATAGTTTCTTGAGCTCATATCTCGAAAACTATGGCTACAGACAAAGTAAATGTTCATAAGTTTTGAAAGTATATATTTTAAGAGAAAATTATGACATAGGAATATTGCATTTCAGAGGGAAACTTTGGAATGCTGAACATAAAAATTAGTTACTTACGCAATTCACAGTTCTTTCCTTCATATCCAACTTGACACCAACATTCGTAGGAATTAATGTCATCCTTGCATATGCCGCCATTTAAACATGGATTGGACTCACACTGGTCTCCATCTTTGAGACAGGGGAGAAAAGTGAATTAGCAGATAAACAGGCTGGGGTGGGGGAGAGGGGAACCTGACCTGGAAGTCATGCCTACAGGCACGTAATGCCCCTATCTTCCGGAGTTTCTACAAGCCATTGAGCAGAGATTCTTAGGTTAACACTACTTTAAAAAATCATTCTGAGGAAAACGTGTACATAGTCTATGCATCCCACGGGGAAAGGGTGAAGAATGTTGGGGTATAGAAATATACTGTATCATCAAAGAATCAGCAGGATTGCCAATCCTTCCATATAGAATTATGGAGGAATTCATCATTAATTAAATCATCTCCCAAACTCTTATCTACAAGGGGGCTTCCAGAAGTTCATGGTCAAATGGAAGGGAAAGATAATGGAATTCCCCACATGCTCTTTTGATGCTCCCTTTTGTATTCCAAGCAAGACCTGCTTTATCATGGGTCCTGCAGAGTATGCTGACCCATGCGGCGTTTCCTCTCAAGGAGCCAGCCACCTAGTTCTAGTGCAAAAGCATCTACTGCCTTGTATTGTCATTTAATTGTTAAAGTATACTAGAGTTGTGGTTCAAGACCATGAAAAAGATGCTACAAATATTTATTATACTCAAGGAAATTCTACTGCATAAGAGTTAGGTCCCAAGTGGTCAAGGTAAAGTGAGGAACAACTTTCAAGATATCATAAAGAATAACAACAACAAAAAAGAATCCGTAAATGTGCTTTATTTATGTATATATTTATTTTATTTGTTTATGTCCATGTTTCCATTCCACCATTCTATATTTTCTGAGTTATTGGAAGCCTTTGAAGAAGGAAGTGGTGGAAGGGGGAAGATCAGGATGAAAAGGGAAACTTAAGTTTGATTTTTAACACTCTGCCTCAATCCATACTTCTAAGGAAGCTTCCCTAGAAAAGGATGAATAGAATCAGAAGAGAGATTGGGACATACTTTGAGCTGGGGAAAAAAAAAAAAAATCACCCTGAATTTTAAAAATGGGAGCTAGATCAGAAAGACTCAGTATATAAGAATCTAAAGAATAAGAAAGATGTGGAGAAAGAATAAAAGGATGAGATAAAAGTGAAATCTCTACCTGTTAGTCAACCTTTCAAGCCAAACTGTCCGACGTCTAGTGTATATCTCCCCAGCTCACTCACCCTCCTTCCTGTTGACTAAGGGACTAATATCCTTTTCTCAGAAATAGTCCCTGTCTGCAGAAAATGCTTGCTGTAAAAATTAGACCGTGTCCTTTCTGCCCCTTGATCTAATGTGCTTTTGCACAAATAATGCAATTTGTTCCAATTCTATGAAAACAAAATATGTTATCTCTGGTTTATTATTATTGATGTTCAGAACAGGTCTAAAAAATGAGCTACATTTGCACTTTATATTATAGACCAACGCATCTGAATTATTTAGGATGTTTCACTGGAAGGGTCTGGGCTTGCAGCCAGCTACACAGCAACTCATTTGCTGAGACACAGCTTTAAAATGAGTGTCATTTTATCACGCATTTCGTTCCTCCTTTGGGTGCTTGTCTGTGTGTACTTTGGGCCAAGGCAAAGCCATAGACAGTAGGGGTCAAAGAAAACCGAGATAAGACCTTGCCAAGTGAGACATTGCTGTTTAGTGAATAACTGCCTCTAAAATTGAAGACCATGAGGCATAGTACTGAAAGCAAGGGGTTGGGAATTAGAGAACTTGGGTTTGGTTCTGGGCTCCATGACTTACTTCCCAACTGGGTGACTTTGGAAAGCCCTTTATATCCTTAAGCCTCAGTTTTCTCCTCTGTAAAACCGAGTTAATAATGCTTTGCTCACAGGGTTGGCATGAGGGCTAAGTAAATATGATGTGGTTGGGTAGTGACTCTGCTTCAATCAGACAAGTTGATAGTAGAAAATAGGGTCACAGTTAGTCTGGGTCCCTGTTGTATGAGAATGCCCACACGATGAGGAATGGTGTAGGCTACTGGTGTGGTGCTGTGGAATAGACGCTGGACTGCTAACTGCAAGGCCGGCAGTTCAAACCAACCAGCCACTCCTTGGAAACCCTATACAGGGTGATTATAAGATGGAACCAACTCGATGGCACTTAATAACAACAACAACACCTTTTGTTGTGGCTAGGAAGCTCAACTGCGAATGCAAAGAGGCTTGGCGTTCCTGGCTTTTTCTGTTTCAGTCTTGTTTTACTTATTTAAATTTTTGATAGAAAAACAACCCTGTGTATCATCCTGAAGATACAGATACAGCACAAGCTATGTAACTTAGGACGCAGGAGCCCAAATTCAAGTTATTGTGCTTAAAAGTCAGGGGCAGGTGGCAAGTGGGTGGGGGTGGGGATGAAGGGTCACAGGAGTTTAAATGCAGCCTGGAAGTTACTTCTTGAGAAAGTAGAAATTGGTTTACTTTTAAAATGAAAGCATAAGATTTGAAGTTTTACATTCAATAGAACTGGTGACTAAAAAGGAATGTTTGGACTGTCAGAGAATTTTCCTCAGTAGAGAAATGTCACAGTAGAGTTCATTACTAACAGCAAAGAGAGGTAGGTAAAGCAGCTTCTCCCATGATTTACAAACAAAACAAAATCAAACAGACAGGAAACAAAAGTGCGTGAATGATGAGTTGAGAGGCTCTGTGTCTCAAGCACAGCAATTGTGCAAAGTGGAACTGAATGTCAAAACTATGGAACACAGTGTGTTCGAACCAGTTAATTTTTTCAATCTATGCAGTCTCATCCCCCCCACCCCAACATTCTGCTGCTGGATGGAAATGAATTTTTAAATTTCACTAGTAACCAGTTGACTTCAAGTCAACTGTGAGTCATAGAGATCCATGTGTGTTAGAGTAGAACTGTGTTCCACGGTATTTGTGATTCTAAACCTCCCCCCTCCCCAGCGCAAACTCACTGGCATCAAGTCAATTTTAACTCATAGCCTCGATAGTGTTTCTGAGACTGTAAATCTCTACAGGAGCAGATAGCCACAATTTTCTCCTGGGGAACAGTTGCTGAGTTAGAACAACCAACCTTGCGGTTAACAGTCCAATGGCTAACAAACAGGACCATCAGGTCTTTTAAAATTAATTCTAATTGCAGTTTTGATTTTTCCTCCTTTTGTTCAATTCATTCAATCGTAGTTACTGAATGCCTCTGTATTAGATATTGTTGTTGTTAAGTGTCTTCGAGTCAATTCCAACTCAGAGTGACACTATATAGCAGGGGTGGGGTATGTTCAGCCTGCAGATCTCATGTAAGTGCCCCTGAGTCAGTTCTGATTCTTAGCGACCCTGTATAGGGTTTCTGAGGAGTAGTTGGTGAGATTGAACTGCTGACCTTGTGATTCAAACCGATCTTGCAATCCAGCACATTAACCCATAGCACCACACCAGGACTCATTTAGTCTGCCCTGCTAATGCAATCACAGTTCCAGTCATCACATTGTTGTTGTTGTTGTTGTTGTTGTTAGGTGCCATCGAGTCGATATCAACTCATAGCGACCTATGAGCACAGCAGAATGAAACACTGCCCGATCCTGGGCCAACCTCACTACTGTTGCCACACTTCAGTCCATCGATGCTGCCACTTGGTCAATCCATCTCACTGGGTGTCTTCCTCTTTTTCTCTGATATCCTTGTCCAGCGACTGGTCCCTCCCGACAACATGTCTGAAATATGAGAGATGAAGTTTGGCCATCATCCTGGCCTCCAAGGAGCACTCTGGCTGTACTTCTTCCAACATGGATCTGTTGGTTCTTTTGGCAGCCCATGACACTTTCAATATTCTCCTCTAACACCATAACTCAAAAGCATGAATTCTGCTATGGTCTTCATTATTCACCATCCAACTTTCACATGCAAATGAGGTTACTGAAAATACCATGGCTTGGGTCAGGCGCACCTTAGTCCTCAAGCTGACATCTTTGCTCTTCAATATTTTAAAAAGGTCTTGTGTAGCAGATTTACCTAATGCAATATGTTGTCTGATTTCTTGACTGCTGCTTCCGTTGATGGTTGATCCAAGAAGAATGAAGTCCTTGAAAACTTCAATCTTTTCTCTGCTGATAAGAATGTTGTTATTGGTCCAGTGGTGAGGATTTTTGTTTTCTTTACTTTGAGATGGAATCCATATTGAAGTCCTCTTCACTTTCTTCATATTGCAGATTGTTAACGAGTCTTCCTCCAATCCTGATGCTACGTTTTTCTTCATATAACCCAGCTTCTTGGATTATTTGCTCAGCATACAGGTTGAATAAGTATGGTAAAAGAATAAAACCCTGTCACTTTATCACATTATCACATTGTTGTTGTTGTTAAGGGCCATCGAGTCAGTACCTACCCATAGCAACCTTATGTACAGCAGAACGAAACACTGCCTGATCCTGGGCCAACCTCACTACTGTTGCCATGCTTGAGTCCATTGATGCTGCCACTTGGCTAATCCATCGTTGGGGGTCTTCCTCTTTTTCTCTGATCCTCTACCTTACCAAACATGATATCCTTCTCCAGCAACTGGTCCCTCCTGACAATATGTCCAAAGTATGAGAGATGAAGTTTGGCCATCCTGGCTTCCAAGGAGCACTGTGGCTGCACTTCTTCAAAAACGGATCTATTGGTTCTTTTGGCAGCCCATGGCACTTTCAGTATTCTCCTCCAACACCATATCACATTAGTGATGAGTTAATTAAATGTTTGACCCAATATAGCAGGCTAATTTTTAAGTTGATAATTTGGTATGTTAAAAATTTTCACAGAAAAACAATTGCCAACCCCTGTTATATAGGATTTTTTTATGTAAACCTTTGTGGGAGCAGAAAGTCTCATCATTCCCCTGTGGAGTGGATGGTGCACTTGAACTGCTGACGTTGTGGTTCACAGCCCAGTGGATACCCTACAGAGTCCCTACACTCCCAGACATTGTTGTAGGTGCTAGAAATACAAAAGTGAGTAAATAAAACACTGGAATATCCCTGATTACATGAAGCATTCTATTAGAACAATGTACAATAAATAATACATTTTATGAATAAGAAAACTATATGATACGTCCAAGGGTAAAAGTTCTGTGGAAATGAACCCAGCAGGATAAAGGTGGGGCTACTGGAGGGAGTCTCATTGAGGTGGTGACATTTGGGAGGAAACCTGAAGGAAGTGAGGGAGCAAGCCTAGGGATGCCTGGTCGAATGACATTCCAGGATGAAGGCATGACCAGAAAAAGGACTCTCAAGGAGAAACATCGCTAGAGTGTTTTCGGAGCCTGGGGAGGCCTGGGGCGAGGGGGCTAGAGCCAAGTGTGTGAAGAAGAGAGTAGCAGGAGAAGTCAGAGGGGTAACTGGAAGGGAGAAGAAAGGCAATCATGAAAGACATCATAAGGAGAAGGACTTTTAACCCTTTTGTAACCCACGGGACATATAGTGCCCACCCATATTTTCTATCTCTGATGTTTAGTGGAGACTCCTAGCCCAGTTTCAGTGCATGCTGCCATCTTGTGTCGTTGTTAAGTGCTGTCACATCAATTTTTACTCATAGTAACCTGTATAATGTTTCTGAGGAGCAGCTGGTGGGTTTGAACTGCTGACCTTGTGGTTAGCAGTCTGGTACTTATCCTGTAGTGCTACACCAGGACTCCATCTTGTGGGGGCTTGTATAACTGCAAGAATCTGAAGAAATGGGCCTCAGTCCACCAACCCCAGCAACAGAGAT
>NW_006408826.1:1836123-1845639 GCF_000296735.1 Chrysochloris asiatica
GGTTCCGACCCATAGCGACCCTGTACAGGGTTTCCGAGGGTGTAAATCTTTACGGGAGTAGAAAGCCTCATCTTTCTCCCGCGGAGCAGCTGGTAGTTTTGAACCGCTGACCTTAAGGTTCGCAGCCCGATTCGTAACCACTACGCTACCAGAGCTCCTTAGGACTGTTCTATAATTTACCAAAATCCATTTTACCTTAAAAATGTACCCCCCCCCATTTCATTAAACATTCCCCCATTATTGAAAACACATGATTTCAACTAAAAGTTCAAAGTAGAAAAGAGTTTGGTCTTGAAAGAGTTAAAGCAACAACGAAGTAATGAATTTCTAATTCTCTACTGAGGCTTGCAAACTCTCATTCAGTCTCCAGATCCAACCATCTTAGTTTCTTCCTTCCAGCTGCCTGGGATGGAGCCATGTTCTTTTGAAAACCTGAGGAGGAATCTTGGTGTGGCGCTGTGGGTTAATGTGCTGGACTGCAAAGTTGCTTTGAACTGCAGTGTTGGTGTTTCAAACCCACCGGTAACTTCTCTGAAACCCTACACAGGGTCACTATGAGTCTGAACCGACTTGATGGCACTCATCAACTACAACAACAACAAGGAGAAGTACGGTTATCTCCCAGCTAGTGTCTCCCACACTGGTATAAATCTATAGGGCACCATCATTCAATCTTGGGGAAAGAATTCATTGTTTGATCTGAAATTTTGTGACACACAAAGAAACAAATACACAATTCCCAAATGTTTCATTTGATGAAATTAATTACTTACCGACATACTGCTTCCAAAATTCAGTCTATAAAGAGAAAAAAGAGAACAAATTAAAGTTAGTTTTGCTTTTATGTATTTTTAAGACACATACTTTAAAATTCTAAAAGGCACTGCCTTTTTCTTTTCCTTTGTGTGTTTTTTACATGAAAATACTCACCGTTGGTTCTGTGTTTTCAAAAACTTCCCGTGCTTCTTCAAAACTACACTTTTCTTCTATACATTCTCTTTCAAGGTTCCCTCGAACAAACTCTTCCAATTTACCTGAATTATATCTCTTTGGCCGATTCAGAATTTTGGTGGCATTTTCCCGATCAAGAAAAACTGAAATGAGAAAAAAACAGTGTTTTTAGCCTTAGGAGTAAAAGAAAACATCATGAAAATGAAATACACCACTTATGAAAAGCTTTGTTTTTAATCCAAGTAATCCCAAAGCCAAGTTCTCTGTTGGGCATGGAGCCAAAAATCTCTGTTGTCCCCCTGGTACTGAACGCACATGGGGATTTAGGGATTAAAATTCAATTTTACTTTTAAGAGAGCTCTAGTGATAAAAGGTCAGATTTTCAGTTGTATTTGAATTACTTTGGATGGAAAAGCAAATTCTCAAACAAGCAGTGAACTTCACACTTGGCCATCACTTTGAAAAGAGCTCATTGCAAATCTTTGCTAGATGCTCCATCACCTTGGCTGCCTGTTTGCAGGATGCAATTGCCCATATTACTTGGTAACACGTTTCTTCTGGAAAAAAAGAGCCTTACCTGCAAACCAACTGCAGAGTCCAACTGCAAACCAACCCCAGAGTCTCTCACCAGATGCTCAAGAAAAACCCTGGGTGTGTATTTTCTCTTTCCATTCAAAACACCTTTAGTTGGCATGCGTTACAGGAATTCCAGCCACTTAGCATTCCTCTGGGATTCTGGATGTGGGTTATTTTAGTTATGATTATGGAACCTCTTAGGATACTACTGAACTCTGGAGAATTGAGGTCTCTACCCTGGTGGCATGGTGGGTTATGTGTTCGGCTGCTAACCATAAGGCTGGCCGTTAAACCCCACCAGATTCTCCTTCTGAGAAAAATGAGACTACTGGCCAACATAAAGATTTAGTCTTTGGTAAGGTGGAGGGTCAAAGAAAACGAGAACAATCCCCATCGAGATGGATTGGCAAAGTGGCAGCATCAATGGGCTAAGTGTGGCAACAATTGTGACGTTGGCTCAGGACTGGGCAGTTTTCGTTCTGTTGTGCGTAGGGTCGCTATGAGTCAGTACTGACTTGATGGCACATAACAACAACAACAACAATGCTGTATAGGGTAGCTATGAGTTAGCATTGCCTTGATGGCAGTGGCGTGGTTGGGTTACCATCATCCCTAGTCTCCATCTTAATGTACGGTCATATATATGATTTGCAAAGTCACATTGTATGCACGTGTAACTAATATCAGGAATTTAAGAAGTTACCTGCAATTGTTCCTTTCTACAAAAGATTAGCAATAAAACAACTGAGAAGAGGAGGGTGGAAATGGCTGGACAGCTTGAAGAATGCCATCAATGCCATTGAATTGTACATGTAACAGAAAAAAAAAAAAAAAAAGACTAGCAGTGTATCTGATACTATCTAACAGGACCATGTGCATATCAGATGAACTTCCCAAACAACAAAAAAAGTCAAGCATTATTCCTTGATTTTCATTGGAGATTTCTAGACCCTTGATTGCTTCACTGTTTTAGGCCTCTGCAGATCTCCTCTGGGCTTTAGTTTATCTCTGATTTTTACCTCCACTTTTCCCCTTCAACTATATTCACTTGTTAACTTCCTCAATATACTGAACCACATTCTTAAGTGCTGGGCCTCCCCTCCGCTTTCAAACTCTAGATTGACAAAGCCACCTGCCTTCTCTTTGGGAGACAATCACCATCACACATTGCTGCCTTTCACAGGCCCTCCTCTCTGCTTGGTAACCCCTTGATTCTGGGATCTCCTACATTGGTATCTATATCTGCATTCATTTACAGCAGGGCAAGAGTGCAAGAAGGTTTAGCGCTTGACCACTAACTAAAAGGTTGGCAGTTTGAACCCACCCAGCAGTGCCACCGAGGAAAGGTCTGGTAATGTGTTTCCATAAAGAAGACAACCAAGAAAACACTATGAAGCTGTTCCACTCTGTAATGCAAAAGGTCACCAGGATTCAGAGTAGACTCAATGGCAAAGAGTTTGTTGTTGTTGTTGTCAGGTGCCATCGAGTCGGAACCGACTCATAGCGACCCCATGCACAGCAGAACGAAACAATGCTCGATCCTGGGCCAACCTCACCACCGCTGCCACCCCCGAGTCCATCAATGATGCCACCTGGCCGATCCATCTCGTTGGAGGTCTTCCTCTTTTTCTCTGACCCTCCACCCTACCCAGCATGACATCCTTCTCCAACGATTGTTTCCTCTGGACTACATGTCCAAAGTAGGAGAGACGAAGCTTAGCCATCCTGGCCTCCAAGGAGCACTCTGGCTGCACTTCTTCCAAAACAGATCTATTGGTTCTTTTGGCAGTCCATGGCACCCTCAGTATTCTCCTCCAACACCACAACTCAAAGGCAAAGAGTTTAGGGTGAAACAAATCAAAGACAAGCCATGAGTTTGAATCATATCTTTGTCACCGATTGGCTGTATGACCTTGGGCAAGTCACATACTCTCTGAACCTTAATTTTGTCAAATGTAAAATGGGTATGGCCATAGCATCAGGATTGGAGGAAGACTCATTAACAACCCGTGATATGCAGATGATACAACCTTGCTTGCTGAAAGTGAAGAGGACTTAAAATATTTACTGATGAAGATCAAGAGCACAGCTTTCCTTCGGTATAGATTACATCTCAATGTAAAGAAAACAAAAATCCTCATCACTGGACCAATAAACAACATTCTTATCAGTGGAGAAAAGATTGAAGGTGTCAAGGAATTCATTCTTCTTGGATCAACTATCAACACTCACGGAAGCAGCAGTCAAGAAATTAGATGATATATTGCATTAGGCAAATCTGCTGCATAAGACCTTTTTAAAGTGTTGAAGAGCAAAGATGTCAGCTTGAGGACTAAGGTGCGCCTGACCCAAGCCATGGTATTTTCAATAACCTCATGCACATGTGAAAATTGGACAGTAAATAAGAAAGACCGTAGCAGAATTAATGCCTTTGAGTTGTGGTGTTGGAGGAGAATATTGAAAGTGCCATGGGCTGCCAAAAGAACCAATAGATCTGTTTGGCAAGAAGTGTAGCCAGAGTACTCTTTGGAGGCCAGGATGGCCAAACTTCATCTCTCATACTTTGGACATATTGTCAGGAGGGACTAGTCACTGGAAAAGGACATCATGTTTGGTAAGGTCAGAGAAAAAGAGGAAGACCCCTAGCGAGTTGGATTGGCCAAATGGCCGCATCGATGGACTCAAGCGTGGCAACAGTAGTGAGGTTGGCCCAGGATCGAGCAGTGTTTCATTTTGCTGTGCATAAGGTCGCTATGAGTCGGTACTGACTTGACGGCACCTAACAACAACAATAGCATCATCAGAAAAATCTCCGTCAAGGAGTGTTGGCAGGGTTAGTGTGATACTCTGTGTATGGGCTGATGAATGTTGATTATCTTTTTCTCCCTATTCCTCTCATGGTTGCCTGCCTGCCTGCCTGCCTGCCTTCATCATGTTCTCAATCTCCTTTAACTCTTAATGCACTGTTGTCTAGCTTTCCTTTCCTTAAAAAACAGAAACAGGACAGTTTCTGTTGAGTCAACTTGCTCAGAGTAGAACTGGGCGCCACATGCTTTTCAATGGTATTGTTGTTGGTAGTGTTAAGTGCCATTGAGTCGGCTCCAACTCATAGCAAGCCTGTATAGTGTTTCAAGGCTTTTTAAATCTTTGTGAGAGCAGAGAGCTTCGTCTATTTCCTGCAGAGTGGCTGTTAGGCTCGAACCGCCGAACTTGTGCTTATCTTGTAGAGCCACCACACTCCCAGGCACTGTACTGTTGTTGTTGTTAAGTGCTGTTGAGTTGTTTCCGACCCACAGCGACCCTGTATAGGGTTTCCAAGGAGTGGCTGGTGAGCTTGAACCAACGACCTTGTGGTTCAAATGCCTTTGCAGTCCAGCGCGTTAGCCCACAGCACTACCCGAGGACCCCAACTCTACTAGTTGTCATAACACCCATGCTCATGTCCATGGGTGTTCACACACTCGTGGCTGTAACTCCTGTTTATACAACAACAAAAGAACCGCAGCCATCGAGTCAACTCGGACTCCCAGAGAACCTATAGGGCAGAAGAGAGGTGCTCCGGAGAGTGTCAGAGATGTTAAATCTTTATGACTGCCTCATCCTTCTCTCCTGGAGTGGCTGATCTTGAGGTTATCTGCCTAATGCTTAACCTGCACTGCTACCAGGGCTGTTTATGCCACCAGGGCAGTAAGCCCTGAATACCCGTCTCTAGTCAAATCCAGAAGGAGCTCTGGTAGCGTAGTGGTTACGAAACAGGCTGCTAGCCTCAGGGTCAGCTGTTTGAAACTACCAGCTGTTGCGCGGGAGAAAGATGAGGCTTTCTGCTCCCATAAAGTTTTACAGCCTCAGAACTGTGTAGGGTCACTATGAGTTGGAACTGACTCCACGGCACATAACAACAACAACAGTCAGATCCAGATCTCCAGATCATCTTTTCAGCTCCCATACTATGCACCATAATGTGACTAGTGGCTGTTGTTAAGTTCAGTCAAGTTGGTTCCGACACACAGCAACACTATATAGCGTATCTGAGGCTTTTTAAATGTTTTTCCAGAACAGAAAGCCTCATTTTTCTCCCATGGAGTGGTTGGTGGATGGACTCAAACCTCTGACCTTGTGGTTTGCAGCCCTGTGTTTTTCCTATGGAGTCAGCGTGTTCCCGGACTAGTGGTAGCTGATGTTCATTTAATGCTTCTAATGTGGTAGATTCCGTACTCAGTGTTTTGTATCCATTATCTCCATTTCATCCTCAGAGCAGTCCCATGAGATAGGTACTCTCATCTCATTTTAGTAAATGAGAAAAAACTAAGGTTCAGAGAGGTTAAGCAATTTATAAAGAGTAATATCAGAGTGTCAGGATTTAGATTCTGGTGGTCAGTCTGCTGTGTCCCAGAATCACATCATCAACCCCAAATGCTGAAGACAAACTGTCTATTCTGCCCCTAAACCTGTTCCCCTTCCGTGCTCAGATGGTTAGTTACTGTCTTGCCATTTTCCCGCCTTCCTGTCACTTAGTGGGGACAATGTTGGTTCAGTGGTAGAATTCTCCCCCTCTGTAGAGGACGGGGTTTGACTCCAGTCAGTTCACTTCATGTTGCAGTTACAACCTACTTGTCAGTAGGGGCTTGCAAGTCGCTGTGATGATATACACATTTCAGCAGAGCTTCCCAGTTAGACTAGAAAGAAAGACTTAGCAATCTACTTTTGAAAACCAGCCAATGAAAACCCTCTGGATCACACCAGTCCAATGTGAAACTGATGCTAGGGATGGCCCAGGATCCAGCGGTGTTGGGGGCCCAGCCAATGGCAGAGAACAGCAGCAAGAGCACTTGAATTCTCTCCTGTCTCCTCTCTCTGTACAGCTACTGACCGGATGCAGGTCTTTGCATCTACCCTGGATGATGGCCAGATCGAGTGTCCTCCTCTACCACTCACTGGTGACAAGCCTCAGTTTTTACATTTCCGATGACTCCACATTCAATTCTGTTGTTTAGAGTCTTCAATTTCGTCATCTGATTATCTGACTCTGCCTAGTCAGTTCTGCCTCATCTCTCAGGTTCACCTTTCAGGATTCATGCTGACATACCTCACATTCTTAGTGAATCTGTATGTTTGTGGCACTGGAATGTGAACCACAAGTTGGCGTTTCAAACCCACCAGCCGCTCCACAGAAACCCTATATAGGGTTGCTATGAGTTGGAACTGACTCGATAACACTTAACAACCAAAAAGATTGCTAGTTTGAATCTCCCCAGTAGTGCCGTACAAGAAAGCCCTGGAGACCTCCTTACAAAAGATCCTAGCCATTGAAAGCCCTACTGAGCACACTTCTACTTGCACACATGGGGTTGCCATGAGTCAGAATTGACTCTACAGCAACAGATTTGTGATTGTTACTGTTTTTTGCTTGAACTCCTACTCATCCTTTAAAACCCAGCTTAAAATGTCTCTGTTATGCCTTCTCCATTTGAGGTGTTCCTTTCTCTGTGCTCCCTTAGCTCCTGGTAGACACCTTATCACCTTGTACTGCAATCTCTCACTTTGACTTCATGGTGCTTCAGGTCAAAGACACTATACACAAAACTGTGGAAGAGTTTTGATTTCCAAATTTCACATTGATGCAATGATACCTAAAGGCACCAGCCATGACAATACAACATTCTGGTCTTTTCACTTATAGAAACTCCTTTCAGGAGCTAACAACAGTTTAAAAGCCACAGCTGAGAGGGCAGCGTCAACACTGACCATCCTTCGGGAAATTCTTGTGGCTCTCTTCTCTTGTTGCTAGTTACTGTTTGGTTGGTTCCAACTCACAGAGACCTTGTGGGTTTCAAAGTACAGCTGTACTACATAGGGTTTTCAGGACTGACTTTTCAGAAGCAGATTGCCAGGGTTTCTTTCTGAGCTACTTCTGGGTAGGTTTGAACTGCCAACCTTTCAGTTAGAAACCTAGCACTTAACTATTTGCACACACCAAAGTTATTTGGTTATTTGATTTCAGAATCATCTGCATTTATTCTCAGAATTAGCAAGAGTTACAGATGAGGGGTTTTCAAAATGTTCATGGAAAAATCCCATTCTCTTTCAATTCCATGAGTCCATGAACTTTTTGAAGCCTCCTTGTATTTACCCTCCCAGGGAGCACATTCAGGTTTATTTCCAGTTTTCTCAAGCTCTGAATTCCTGGTCCCTCTTTCTTGTCCAAAACCCTGCCCATTTTCCAACATTTGAGGTCCCCAGTTTCCTTCATCTCCCCATTTCATTGAAGGAAGGACATGGATTCTTTGTCCTCCCAGGTCTTCCTGATGACACATGTCAAGTGGGCTGGCTTTTATTCCTGTTTTGTGTGATGTCTTAACTGTACCCACTTTAGTACTTCGACTGAACCTTTGCATTCTTATATCATTCTTTCTGCCTCCCAGTCTGATTCTGTATGTGACATCATGTCTAGAGTGGGAACCACAGTGCCAGTCTGCTTTCTGGGGACACTTGGGGTTGGCACCTCTGATCCTGGCATTGTCAGCTCATAGATTTGATTCTAATAGGTTGGCAAGTAAGTGTAATAAATGCTTCCAGCCAAAACATGCTGTTTGTCCAAATGCGAGAATGGTTTCCCTGTGTGTCTTCCTCTGAGACGGGCAGAACGTCACTAAAGAAAAAATGAAAAGATATACATGGCTTTGTTCCCCTAGGGAGTTAAACTGTGTACTGAGTTTCCTGGAATATCAACTCTGAACTGTCTGGATTCACAGACAAATAAAGAGTTTTTCCTAATCTGTGAAAAAGTTTGGTGGCAACTCACAACTTTCTAAAGAGAAGTTTAATGTCCGTGTTTGAAAAGAAACTTCAAATTGAAGATAGATCATTTTACGGAGTTTAACAATTGGATTTGACTCACTGTATAGTTCTTCATTGCTCAAACACATTTTATGTCTTCAAGTCAGAGTCTTAAAATGTAAAATAACCCAGGGTTTTTGGTTTTAATGTGTTCAGATTTTTATTTCTAAGTGGTGAGTCCAAACACCAAACACCAAAAGTCATATTTAATTTTCCCTTCCGTATTCTGTTATAGCCTTGCTACCATATTTCCCTTCTTTTAATTTTCTTTAACCAAGTACATGATTGTTTTTAAAGAGGAATCACATTGTCTCATCATCAAGCTAAACAGTGTTCATTAAAGGGGAAATCACATTAGGATCGAAAATCTATTTAGTTAAGACAGAGAAAAGGGAGAAAACCCAGCCACCAGAGAAGTGGCGCTCCCCCACCCACAGGAATCTAAAACAGAGCTATCAATCATGAGATCGTTGTTGACTGACAAAGAAAGCACCAGACATTTCTAGATGGAAGAAATAAATAGGCTCAATGTCTTTTCAAGAAGGAACCAACCTGCACAATTGGCACTGAGTAGATATCCCAAAAGACAGATGGTGATGAGGCCCAGGGACTCTGCCATGATCGTGCTCAGGCGCTGCATAACCTTTGCTAGAAGATTGGGCAAGTGGCAAGGTTGACCAATTGTTCCAAAGTACAAACTGAGCTGTATTTACTTGTGGTAAATAGTCTCCTTCTCCCTCGGCATTTAGGTGATTGTCATTGGCCTCTTGAGTCAAGTGGAGAGAATGGGCAGTGGTCCTCATTCAGCTTCCCCCCTGACTTCATGGACTTCTACACTTTTCCTGCTTTGAGGTTGAAGCAGGAGACACTCCATCTTTAGAATCGGGGTAGTCAGTGTGGTTCCTTGCATTGTGGCAGCAAAGTTAATCAGTGGGGCCCATTTAATACTTGTCAAGGAGCACTAATGTCACAGTTTAAAGGTAAAGAGATGGGGAGAACAAAGTTATTTTGGTCACACCTTAAAACAGACCCAGTTCTTACACACCCTGAGTCATGTCATCTGATAGATTTTTTTATGCTCTCTGGTAGCGTAGTGGTTATGAATCGGGCTGCAAACCTTAAGGTCAGCAGTTCGAAACTACCAGCTGTTCC
>NW_006408826.1:1846134-1848796 GCF_000296735.1 Chrysochloris asiatica
CCTTGCAGTTTGGAGCCCGATTTGTAACCACTACGCTACCAGAGCTCCTGAAATGTATGACTGTTACTGGATAATTTTGTTGTTCGGTGCTGTCAAATTGGTTCTGACTCATAGTGACCCTATGCACAACACAATGAAACAATGCCAGGTCCTAAGCCATCCTCACAATCGTTGTTACACTGTATAACAGTAAAGATTAATGTATGATGTTAAACCACTGCATGTATAGCTTTAAAACCTCACAATTGTATGTTATTATTGATAGGTGTCATCGAGTTGGTTCTGACTGATAGCAACCCTGTATAGGGTTTCTGAGGAACAGCTGGTGGATGTGAACTGCTGACCTTGTGTTTAGCAGTCCAGTGCTTACCCTATAGCGCCACACAACGATTCCACAATAGTATATATACTACTACTATCTGCTTACCATTCTTTGTGATATTGTTATGTATGAGGGAGCTTCAAAAAGTCTGTGGAAAAATTCCATCATCTTTTAATTCCAGTTTTCCATGAACTTTTGAATACCTCTCATATTTGAATTCTATAAATATTATAAATCCTGTATTACATGATGACGCAGGCCCAGGCTGTGCTTTATTCTGTTGTATATAGAATAGCTATGAATCAGAGGTGACTCCACTCTTGCTTTAAGCAGTTAATGATCTTTCAACAAGATTTAAAGATAAAAAGCTTTTATACATGGTCACTTGTTCACCATTCCGGGGTTCTGGTGTAGTGCTGTAGGATAAGCACTGGACTGCTGATGTCAAGGTTGGCAGTTCAAACTTACTAGCTGCTATGAGTCACCATGAGTTGGAACTACTCAAAGGCACTAAACAACAACATTTACCATTCTGACACAGTTGCAATCTGTGTGAAGATCCAAGGTTCGATCTGTTAACATTTTTCCTCACTCAAAAGAAATTTCTTTGAATAATTTTTGTAGCATAGGTTTTTAACATGATGAATGTTCTTAGCTATTTATTTATAATGTCTCTATTTCATCTTCATTCTAACAAAAGATAATTTGGCTGGATATAGAATTAGAGGTTAACAGTTTTTTTTTCCCTTTCTGCACATTAAAAGTTGGTGTTTTGATTTACAGTGCTTCTGATAAAAGGGCAGTGAAAATGTCCTTTATCATTGTTAACCTGTATCCAGTTTGTCTTTCCTCCCCACTTTTGGCTTCTTTCAGATTTTCTCTTTATTTAAATTTTTCATCAATTTTGCTATAATGATTGGATGTGTGCTTGGGGTTTCTTAAGCTTCTTGGATCCCTAGTTTGATGTTTATAATAAAATTAGGAAACTTCTGGACCTTATTTTTTAAACTGCTTAGTTTGAAATAATTATAAACTCACAGGAAATTGCAGAGATGGTTCAGAGGCATACCATGTGTAGTTTACATAGTTCATTCTAATGCTAGTATCTTACATTAATATAGCACACTACCCAAACCAGGAAATGGACATAGGTATAGATGTATGTACATAACTCTTCAACATTTTATCACATGCATAGAGTTATGTAACCACCATTACATACAAGATGCAGAGCTATTCTAACGCCACAGAGATCTCCTTTGTGTATAGCAAAAGCTCATTTAGTTTCATTGCTGAATAGTACTCTATGATACAGATGTACTACAGTTTTATCACTGTCCTGCTAAAGGACAAATGATCTGTTCCTGGTTCAGGACTGGGAGTTGACTGAATTATGTCCCTCAAAGATTGTTGTTGTTGTTAAGGGGCTCTGAATGGTTTCCGACTCATAGCAACTCTGTATAGGGTTTCTAAGGAGTGGCTGGTGGGTTTGAACCTCCAACATTGCTGTTCAACCTGACCTTGCAGCCCAGTGCTTATCCTTTACCACCGTGCCAGGTGTCTCAAAGATAGCAGCTCCTAATCCCTAGAAAAAGAGTCTTTGCATATATGATTAAGTTAATGTTTTTAACATGAGGGGATTGTAGACCCTGGGTGATTGGCATAATCCCCATTGGGGAGCTCGGCGGTTCAAGCTCCTCATCTGCTCCTTGGAAACCCTATACAGGGTCTCTATGGGTCGAAACTGACTTGATGACACTTAACAACAATAACAATATTACTTTCAGACTACTGGCTTCCAGAACTGTGAGAGAATGGCTTTCAGCTGTAAACCATTGTGAGGTAATTTGTTACAATTGTTGTTAAATTCCCTGTAGAGGGTTTCTGAGGAGCGACTGGTGAGCTTGAGCTGCCGACCTTGCGTTGCAAACTGACCTTCAGTATCATTGGCTCTTGATCATATGCTACCTCTTTTTTTTTTTTTTAATGTTTTATTGTGAATTATGTCATAGTTTACATGGAAGAACATTAGTTTTACATTCATCCTATCGTCTATCGTTTCATTGCCATGGCTATAATCCCCCCACCCCTCTCTCTTGGTCTAAAGTCCCCAGCTGTTCCATCTCTCCATGTCATCGTCTCTGCCTCCAACTTAGGCATCACTGCTTCTCTGGGTAGGATCCCACTTCTCCCTTGATGGTCCCTTGATGGTCCCAGGGACCTCTGCTCCTAGACTGCAGAGTTAATCACTCCCCTCCTTGCTACAAAAGTCTACCTTTACATTTCCAGACCCTCATAATCAGTCCTGATAACAATTATTCACTATTGTATCACAAGAGA
>NW_006408826.1:1849512-1851548 GCF_000296735.1 Chrysochloris asiatica
CATATTTTGGCTCTCGTGGACTTGTTTTCATTTTCTTCAGCTTCAGTTTGAATTTTCATATGAGTAATTGATGGTCTGTTCCCTGGCCTTGTTTGAACTGCTGATATGGAGCTTTTCCATCTTGTCTTTCCACAGATGTAGTCAATTTGAATGGATGTTGGATTATGTCAAATGCCTTTTCTGCATTGATTGATACATAAGATTACATGGTGTTTCTCCTTTGTTTTATTTATGTGGTGCATTACATTAATTTGTTTATCTAATAACTAAACCATTCCTGCATACCTAGTACGAATTCCACTAGATCATGACGTCTTTATATATATATAGTTTCTTTTGGTTAAATTTCTGTTCAGAATTTTTTGCACCTGTGTTCGTGAGGGATGTTGTTAAGTGCCTGTGGAATCAGTTTTGATTCATAGGGACTTTGTATAGGATTTCCGAGGCTTTAAATCTTTGCTGGAGCACAAAGCCTTATCTTTCTCCCACAGAGTGGCTGGTGAGCTCAAAATATCAACCTTGTGGTTTGCAGTCCAGTGCTTATCCTCTGGAGCCACCACACTCCTATCATGAGGGATGATGGTGATAGTGGTTATGTGCTGTGGAGTCAGTTCCAACTCATAGTGACCCTGCACAGGGTTTCTGAGGCTGTAAATCTTTACGGGAGCAGAAAGCCTCATCTTTCTCCTGCAGAACAGCTGGGAGTTTCCAACTGCTCACCTTGAAGTTCGCAGCCCGATTAGTAACCACTACGCTACCAGAGGACTATAATTACCCAGGATAGCATGAGGCTCCCCTGGGGAGGATCAGGGTATGGCTAACCACACCTCGTGTCACCATGGGAACATGGGAATCAAGAAAGAAGTCCTCCTTTCCCTCTGTGAGATCACCCTGGCGTGAATCCGTGCTGCCCGGCCCTGGTCTGTCTCCCAAGCTGCCGACAAAAATTCAAAATGACCAAGCTGCGTGGAGTTGGGAGGCCCTGCACCTCTTCTGCCGCCCCGCTCAGCCTCTCTTCCCAGTAAGTATTGATCCACTTCGCCAATGTGTCCTCTGAAACTCAGCGTTCCAAGATTATCATCTGTGTGTTTCATTTGGTCTCTTTATTTTTGTTGCAGGGGCCCTGAGTAGCATATAGACCTAGTCCACCATCTTGGTTCCTCTCTCTGTGAGAAATTCTGGGATTAATCTTTAGGAGAGTAGTCACCAGGTCCTTCTAACCTACTTGTTGTTGTTAAGTGCCGTTGAGTCAGTTCCGAAACATATTGGCCCTGTATAGGGCTTCCAAGGAGTATTTGGTGGGTTTAAACTGCCGACGTTGGCACTCACAGTCCAGTGCTTATCTTACAGCGCCACACCAGTGTTGTTGTTGTTGTTGTTGTGAAGTGCTGCTGATTTGGTTCCGACCCATAGCGATCCTGTATAGGGTTTCCGAGGAACAGCTGGTGAACTTGAACCACCAACCTTGCAGTTCAAATGGCTTTGCAGGCAGGCGGATTAACCCACAGTGCCACACCAGGACTCCATATAAGCCTCAGGTGAAATGGGACCTTCTACTTATACTTTGGCTAGCTGGTTTAAACTATTTTAGGTTCTGTAGCTCTGGTAGCATAGTGGTTACGAATCGGGCTGCAAAACCTCAAGGTAGGCAGTTCGAAACTTCCAGCTGTTCTGCTGAAGAAAGATGAGACTTTCTGCTCCCTTAAAGATTTACTGACTCCACTGCACATAACAACAACAAAAACATCTTTTCATATGGAGTCCTGGTGTGGCATCATAGGACAAGCTCTGGATCTCAAGGTCGGTTTGAATGAAAAGGTCGGTGGTTCAAACTCATCAGCCGCTCCTCAGAAACCCTACACAAGGTTGTTATGAGTTAGAATTGACTCAACAGCACTTAACAACAACAACCACCTTTCCAAATGAATTGGAACTGACTTGATGGCATCTAACAACAACAACCTTTCAACAAATTTTAAAATTACCTTGTCTATATCTATAAACTCACAAATTCCCCTAGCTGTAAGCCTTTCAAG
>NW_006408826.1:1854198-1861902 GCF_000296735.1 Chrysochloris asiatica
TAAAGAAACCAAAATATTCACCACTGTACCATTCTTATCAATGGAGAAAAGATTGAAGTTGTCAAGGACTTCATTCTTCTTGGATCAGCTATCAACACTCATGGAAGCAGCAGTCAAGAAATCAAACAATGTATTGCATTAGGCAAATTTCCTGCACAAGACCTTTTTAAAGGGTTGAAGAAGAAAGATGTCAGCTTGAGGACTAAATTGTACCTGACTCAAGCCATGGTATTTTCAGTAACCTCATATGCATGTGAAAACTGGACAGTGAATAAGGAAGACTGTGGAAGAACTGATGATGCTTTTGAGTTGTGGTGTTGGAGGAGAATATTGAAATTGTCATAGGCTGCCAAACGAACCAGTAGATCCGTGTTGGAAGACGTGCAGCCAGAGTGCTCCTTGGAGGCCAGGATGGCCAACCTTCGTCTCTCATACTTTGGACATATTGTCAGCAGGGAAAAGTCGCTGGAGAAAGATGTCATGTTTGGTAGGGTGGAGGGTCAGAGAAAAAGAGGGAGACCCCCAACGAGATAGATTGACCAAGTGGCAGCATCGATGGACTCAAACGTGGCAATAGTAGTGAGATTGGCTCAGGACCGGGCAGTGACTCGTCCTGCTGTGCATAGAGTCATTATGGGTTGGTACTGACTCAATGGCACCTAACAACAACAAGAACAACATGTCTATAAAGGAATCCTGGTGTGACCATGTAGGAGCAGCGCTGGATTGCTAAGCACAACGTCGGCAGTTCAGAATCACCAGCCGCTCCTTGAAAACCCTATACAGGGTCTCTATGAGTCAGAATCAACTCTACAACTCTTAAAAACAGCAATAATATATCTATAAAGTATCTTGTTGAGGTTTTGATCATAATTGCATTAAGCCTATATATCAATTTGGGGAGATTTGACATCTTCACAATGCTCGATTTTCCAATCTACAAACATATGCCTCCACTGTGAGTCAAAGCCGACTGCACAGCACATAAACACCGCTAATTGTGCCTTAGAGTTCTTTCATCAGAATTTTGTAGTTTTCAACATTTAGATCCTATGCATGTTTTGGTAAGTGGATACCAAAAGGTTTCTTTTTTCTTTTCCTTTGAGTATGTATTGTCTTGTGTTTTTTATTTTGTCTTTGGCACATATTTATTGTTAGGAAGGCAGTTGGTCATTGTGCATTTATTTTGCATTATCTGACCTTGCTAAACTCATTTATTTTAGGAGGTTTTTTTTTTTTTTCTTGGTAGAGTGCCTGGAGTTTTCAGCATATACAAATTATCATGTTTTCTGCAAATAGTTACAATGTAATTAACTGAAAATGTCAAAATAAAGTTTGTTACTTTGTTGTCGTTTTTTTGAGACTGATTTACTGAATTTTGTTTTCCCTTTTTATCCTTCCTGGATTTTTTGTGGTGTACATGTATTTCTCTTAGTCAAAATGCTCTGCTTAGGTCCTCAGGATAACAGCGGTACTGACAATATGGGAAAGTCCACTGATCTCAAGCTTACCCCATCTTGCCCTGTGCTCCAGGAAAGGTGCGGATGAGACAAACCTTGCATTGATACGAAACAGTGAAACTGCCTTTTCCAAGTGTGCTGTTGGAGAATGGGGGACATGATGCAGTGTGGTTGCCCACTCTTGTTTTAAGATGGACTCAGAAAACAACAGGCCTATGCACGATCATATGTAAGTACCGCAAACGCCCAATGTCTAATGGAAACACATTGAAAAATGACTCTTAGCTTCCAGATTTAATTCCATACATTGTTTAAAATTTGTGTCACCATTACAGCCATGTTGTTTGACATTGATTCCTAAATTGTTTCATGTGGGGAAGTTTTGTGATACCTCTCCCCCACCTACCCCTCCGCCGGACCAGCTTGCCTGTATATTCAAGGCATGGCGTTTGTTCCTATCCTTGGCTTTTCTTTTCTTTTATTTCAAGCTTTTTTATTGTGAATTGAATGAAGGTTTACAGACAAGATCATCAGTTTTTCATTTAATAAATCATACGTTTTTTGTTTCATCTCAGTGATTGAAATCCCTTTCATGCAACAACAGTTATCCCAGTTCCTCCCTGGGGTTCCTATTTGCATTCCACCTACCTTCCCATCCCATCTCAACTTTGTCCTTGGAAAGTAAATGTTGCCCTTTTGATTTTGAATGATTGACCATTCCGTGGTGAGCACACCTTAACAGTGTTTTGCCGCCCCCCCCCCCTTCCATATACCTCTCTACTGCTTGGCTGAAAATTGGGCCAGGAGGGTGAGTTCCTTTCCAGATGTGAAGGGTGACTAAGGTTCCTCCAATTTCTTTCTGACAAAAAGCTCAGTCTTTTTTTTTTTTTTAATTTTATTCCTATCCCATCTCTTCTAGAGCCTATAATGGTAGTGGTTGTGTACTGTGGACAGACAGTTCCAACTCATAGCAACCCTGTACAGGGTTTCCGAGGCTATAAATCTTTAGGGGAGCAGAAAGCCTCCTCTTTCTCCCGTGAAACAGCTGGTAGTTTTGAACTGCTGACTTTGAGGTTAGCAGCCCAACTCATAACATTATGTTACCAGAGCTTCTTAGAGCCTATAGTAGTAGTTGACGTATAGCAAGGATAACGCTGATACCAAGGAAATAGTTATACTGGCCACAACCAGGGGAGGCTTTAATTATCCAGAAAGATTATCTATAGATATTTTGTTCTCAAACGAAAGGTTTCATTTTTGGTAGGTGGTGCCCGTTATTTCATGGGCTGAGATTTTGCAAGAAGACTGCTATTTTGGCATACATTTTATTGTATTACTTATTTATATTTCTGCAAAACAAATTGCCAAAAATTTAGCAGCTTTAAAATACCATTTTTCTAAGCTTCTGTGGGTCAGGAATCCAGGCACGGCTTAGCTGGGTCCTTCGATTAAGGGCTTATGAGGCTACAGTCAAGGTGGCAGCCAGGCTGTGTACTTGTTTGGAGATGCAACTGGGTTAAGAATCCATTCCCGAATTCACTCCGGGTGTTGGCAAGAGTCATTCTCTTGGGGTTGTGGGACTGAGGACTGTGGCTTTCTGTTGGCTCCCGGGGCTGCCCAGGGGAGTGCAGTGGCTCTGTAGGATAAACACTGGACTGCAAACCACAAGGTCAACAGTTCAAGCTCACCAGCTGCTCCATCGGAGAAAGACACTTTCTGCTCCTGCAAAGACTGAAGAAAGCCTCGGAAACCCTATACAGGGTCACTATGAGTTGGAACTGACTCGATGGTACTTAATAACAACTACAACAAGATGCTACCCACAGTTCCTTGCCATGTGTGTTTCCCCAGTATAGCCACTTACTTCATAAAGTCAGCAAAAAGTTTCTGGCTTGAATCTATTAGCACAATAACATCTTATATACTGTAAACTAACCACAGGACCAACAGCCCATCACTTCTGCCATAAATGAGAGGGGACTTCAAAAAGTTCATGGGAAAAAAATGGAATTAAATGATATTGGATTTTTTCCATGAGATTTTTGAAGCTCCCTCATATATGGATTAGAAACAAGTCTCAGGTCCCCCCAGATGATAGAAGGTGGGCTTCATGGGAAGCCACCTGAGAGTCTATTAGCCACCCTTGTGAATTATTTTCAAGGGTAAACCGAAAGTTACACTGTTTTAGGTTAGAAGTTTTATGGCTCTTTAACGTTGTTTGTGGCGCTGAACTGCCAGGTTGGGTTGAACCGCAAAGTTAGTGGTTCAAGCTCACCAGCCGATCCTTGGAAACCCAACATAGAGTCACTGTGAGTCGGAACCGACTTGACGGCACTTAAGAAGAACAATGACATTGTTTTTAATGGCCAATAGGACTATATCCACACAGCTACACTCACTGCAAAAGCTTATGGCTCTGTGCTGAACAGGTCACCTAAACCAGCTCCACTTCAGTAACTTCACAGGATACATTTCCTAGGGCTTGCTGATGCAAACATCCAAAACTCCACCATGGGAATCATTCCTATGGAGAGTTTATGGTAATGTCGAGGGGAGGTAAGCCACAAGATCAGCAGTTCAAACCCACAAGCCACTCCCCAAGATCAGCAGTTCAAACCCACGAGCCACTCCCCAGGAGAATGATGAGACTGTCTAATCCTATGAAGATTTATAGTCCCAGAAACCCTATAAAGGGTCGTTATGAGTTAGAACTGACTTGATGGCAGTGGATTTGTTTTTTTGGTTTATTCATTCCTACAATAATTCAGAAATCTTCTGCTAAATTAAGTAGACCGTTGGAGAGCTGTTTCCCTGTTCCTAGCCTTCTGGTCCCTGTAGGTATGCTTTGGCATGAAGCCATCAGTCTACCTTGAATGATTTGATAGGAAACAGTCCAATTACATATGGTGCTGTGATGTAATGCAAAGTCTGATCCCAGTACCAGGAATATTTGTGCTTCTCTTTTTGGCTTATTTCCTGTAGGCACTGTCAATCTTGAGACCACTTTGCTTCCTTCACACTGACCCATGTTGTGCCTTGGCATTAGCAAAATTTCCAGACTTTCAATAGATGTGTTTTTTTCTTTTTCTTCTTTTGAACTTTTTATTGTGAATTGAGTGAAGGAAGAAGTATAGGGCAGATCATCAGTTTTACATTCAACAAATGATGTACTTCGTTTCATTTCAGTGATTGCATTCCCCTTCATGTACCATCAGGTGACAGTATTTACTTCTGTTCGTGTTAACTGTTGCACTCCTCTCTGTGTCTCCTGCTACTTTCATCTTTCCTCTGCCAACCTTCTTCTTGTATATTGCCTGCCCTGTCCCCCATGCTAACATGCGTCTACCCTCTAGCCCATCAATAATAACCCCCTATAAGGAGCTCTGATAGCGTAGTGGTTAAGAATTAGGCTGCAAACCTTAAGGCCAGCAGTTCGAAACTACCAGCCATTCCGCGGGAGAAAGATGAGGCATTCTGCTCCCATAAAGATTTACAGCCTCAGAAACCCTGTACAGGGTCACTATGGGTCGGAACCAACTCAAAGGCACTTAACAACAACAACAATAACTATCATAGAATGTTTCTTTTATCAAGAAAACCTTTTCTTTACTTTTTACAACAGTGGTTTCATACAGTACTTGTCCTCTTGTGACTGACTCATTTCACTCAGTGTAATGTCCTCATCCAAAGATGCTTTGTGTATTAACTTTATGCCTGGCCTTGTTTTGATCTTTCTACCATTAGTTTTTTGTTTTTTCTTTTTTTTTTGGGGGGGGGGTATTTATTTATTTATTTATTTGGTTTTTTAATGTGAGTTATGTGATCGTGATACATGGGAGAACATTAGCTTTACATTCATCCTATCATATATCCTTTCATTGCCATGGTTACAGTCCCCTCCATGCATCATCAACCAACCAAAGGGTATATAACCTGCAAGCCTGCCCCCTGGTCATAAGCACACAGTCTGTCTCCTTCTCTGGGTCTAGAGTCCCCAGCCCTTCCATCTCTCCATGTCATACTCTCTGCCTCCATCTCTGGTGCCGCTGCTTCTCTGGGTGGGGTCCCACTCTCTCTCTGGGTCTTCTCCCTTGATGGTCCCAGGGGCCTCTGCTTCTAGGCTGCATAGTCAATCACTCCCCTCCTTTTGCTACAAAACGTCTACCTTTATGTTTCCATCCCTCGCAGGCAGTCCTGATAACAATTATTCACCATTGTATCACAAGGGTCCTATCCCCATTTCCTTTCATCAGCCCCGCCCAGACAGATTGGATACTACTCAATGGAGATTCTACCTTCCTCCATGCCCTCTGGATCTAGGCTCCCTCTTGAAAGCTTGTAAGCCAGTCATTTCTTGTCTTTGTAGCCCCCCCATTTTTGGTAGCCAATGTCCAAGTTTCCCATCCCTTTCTACTCTATGTATGGAGGGGGTGGGAATGTAAAGATTTGTTCCCTCTTTTGAGCTACTGTATCCATAGGTGTAGGTCAAGTTCATTAAATTGTATCAGGTTACTCTTTTTTTCTTCTTCTTTTACTTGAGTTCTGATCATCCAGTCATTGAAGCCAGGTAAAGTGGGCATTATCTGCAAATGTGGGTGTTCTTGTGCATATACCCTTTCTTCTTATCAGCTGGACGCTTCATTACCCACTCTAGTCCTCTGTGGCTATGTCACTGACTCTGGGCCCAAGAGTCCCCAGGTCTTGCCACAGTGCTGGCCAACCAGGTCTCCACCCCAGTTCACAGGAGTCTATTGAATGTTGTAGGACTTAGCTCAAATATTCATTGCTGGTTTTCCCTCACTTCTCCTTATTGGTGATGAACGTGGTCACCAATCAGAGCACATGTCTGCTCGTGTATTCTCACTGAGTCTTAGTCTTAGAAGGGGGTTTGCCCTGAGGAGACCCGACCACTTGCCTTGATGTCTCCTGGGTGAGTCTACCATTAGTTTTACTTTGTCCTGGTTTCCTGACCTTTCATCTTCTTCTTTACAATATTTAATCATAAAATAAAGTACATAAAATCATACCCTTATATAGTTGTTGTGAAGTACCGCCAAGTTGGTTCTAACTCATAGTGATGCTGTATAAGGGTTCTAGAGAGTGACTGGTGGATTTGAACTGCCAACCTTGTGGTTAGCAGTCCAGTGCTTATATTATAGCACCACACCAGGACTCCACTCTCAAAGGTGTCACTGTGCGCTTAGAAACCAAAGCATTTTTTCTTCAATGGAAAGTGCCTATTCTGGTGCTAACCCATTTGAGTCTGCTGAAGATAATGGTGTGTTCAGCATCGGTTCCAAAAGGTATTTCTTTTTGTTGCAGTCACTTGGCAAATGGGAAAATCTTTATTCCAAATAGTGAGGTGCTACAAAGCAAAGGGAGGAACAGTAAAAGTTTGGGAATAGTAGGGATTGATCTTTACAAGAACTGAAACTGGGACAATGCAAGGAGGAGGGCTGAAAAGGGAGCGAGCAGAAGAGGAGCGGAAGGCCCTCTAGGAAGATGGCCTGGTACATGGGGATCCGATTTGCCTCCGAGGTCCGGGTTTTCCAGGGTTGATTTTGGGTTGCTGATCTCCTGCTTTCTAAGCCAGTCCTTGGCTGTCTACAGTGGAATGTTATAACTGAGTGGGGAACCTGCACACAGGGGCAGTGAATTGACCAAAGTTTTATATGGAGCCAAGTTGCACTAAGAATGGTGTTACCTGGAATGCCATCAGCATGTGCCAGACAGGGAGATGAAGGACACTTTCAGCTAGGAGGGAAACCAAGGCTTGAAGTTTAGAGGGACTGGATTATTTGTTCAGCTGAGGGCATGATTTAAAGTTACAGTGGTCAGGGTCCATAGATGGAAGATGTCAAAGTGAGGAAAAGTGTGACGTGAGAGTACGCAGTTGAGGAAATGTGCTTGTGAACCTTGGGCACTTGGCCCTACGTGGCAGGGCAGTTTGGAACTCTGTACAGGGCCCTACTCTGCCTCCTTTTGCTAGGAGGCCAGTTAGAAAGTTTCTGGGAGTTGGTAGTGCAAATTTATTACTATGATGCTGAAGTTAGCCAATAGGTGGGTTTCTGACTTGGCTTGCTTGACATCTATGTTGGCTATATTTAGTCAAAAATGGATCCTCTAAAAGTGGTTTATTCACACGTCACCATGTATTTTCTTCCAGTAAATGTTGCAGACCGTGTAAGACTAGTCAGAGGTCCGAGGCCCTCTAGGGCTGAGTGTAACAAATGAGGCCACTGGC
>NW_006408826.1:1862497-1891903 GCF_000296735.1 Chrysochloris asiatica
ACCAGTGATGTATCCACCCTGGCTTTGGGGTGCCTCATTGTCTCCCTTCTTCTGTTTGTCTGTGTATTCTTTCGCTATCCTTATCGCCGCTGGATCTCCCCCCTCGTGAACCAAACACTCGTGACAACTATGTCGAGGGAAAACCCCGACAAGTAAACATTACCCCAATCATGACCTGTTGGAACAGTTATCAAGGGTATAAATTTGAGAAGTAACACCACATTCAAGCAAAGACAGCACCATTTTCAAGAGTATTGGCAAAAGCCAGTACCAGGCAAAGTTATGAGAACATCTCAGATATAACCAAATACCTTAAGGGAATAAGTTGCTCAGGACCACAGTCTCAGGGAACACGATGGTCAATTGGCATAACACAGTCCACAAAGACAATGCTCCACAGCCTACTTTGGTGCATAGTGACTAGGGTCTTAAGAGCTCATTTGAGCAGCCATCCAAGGTGAGACTATTACAACTTCCTGTCTGGAAGAAAGCAGAGTGATGGCAATGGAAGACACATGGAAATGATTAGTCCAGTAGACTAATGAACCAGACACACATCAGTCTCTGTGTCACTGAAATCACAAGAGCTAGATGGTGCCTACGTACCACTACCAACTTCTCTAAAAGGGAGTACATTAGAAGGTACTGGATAAAGTGGGAGAAAATGTTGAACAAAACTCAAATTCATAAAAAAAAAAAAAAAGGCCAGGCTTACTGGTCAGACAGAAGCTGGAGGTATAACCAAGACTATGACCATTAGTTGTCACCTTCAGGTCTAGAAATGAACTCATTCCCCTGGCCCAGTTTTCAGTCAAACCAATAGGCCTAAAAGAGGAACAAAGGAGTTCTGAATTACAAGCTGGGCTGCTAACCGCAAGGTCAGCAGTTCGAATCTACCAGGTGTTCCATGGCAGAAAGATGAGGTTTTCTGCTCCCATAATGATTCTCAGTCTCGGATACTCTATTCAGGGTTGCTATGAAATGGAATTGACTTAGGAGCTCTGGTAGCATAGTGGTTACGAATCAGGCTATGAACCTCAGGGACAGCAGTTCGAAACTACCAGCGGTTTTGTGGGAGAAAGATGAGGTGGTCTGCTCCCGTAAAGATTTACAGCCTTGGAAACCCTGTGTAGGGTCACTTATGAGTCGGAAAACATCTCCATGGTACATAACAACAACAGCAACATGAGACAGAATTGACTTGGTGGCATACAACCATAAGGGGAGCAGAACAATAAGATTAGGGAGACAAGCACTCTTTAGAAAAATCAGCCGTTTGCGATCCACATTTACCTGAGGACAAAGTTGAGAAGGATTTGGAAAAAAGAGAAATGGAAACAGGAAACACAGGAAGTCAGATGAGCGATGTCACATTGAAGGGATTATAACCAATGAGATGAAACAAATGTGTAGAATTGTTGAATAGGAAACTGATCCTGCTCTGTAAACTTTCACTCAGTTCACAATAAAAAGTAAAAAACAAAACAAAACAAACACAAAAAACCTCCCTAAACAAAACCTTTTCGTCTTTCTTTCCTTCCCCCTTACTTCTTCTAAGATGGCTTGATTCTTTTTTTCTCTACTATATTGCTTCTTATAACTCCTGGCTTCATTTCTAGATTTAGAGAGTAGAGGAGTCCTGGTGTGGCACTGTAGGATAAGCACTGGGCTGCTAACCAAAACTTCAGCAGTTCAAACCCACCAGCTGCTCTAGAAACCCTATACATGGTCACTATATGTCAGAACCAGCTCAATAACACTTAACAACAACTAAAAATAATAGAAAAAAACCTTACTTATTTCCCCTTGTTAAATTATAAAGAGAAATTATAAAGTTCCTTTACCAGGAACTTTACAAAGTCTATCTTGTTAGATACTTATAACCTGAAATAGCAAATGCATTTTTGTTACAGGTGTGGGAAAAAATTTATTATAATCCTGTTTATTGTATTCGGGTAACCTTCCTTTTTTTTTTTTTTTGTCTACTTCCTGAAGTGAGTAAGGACCTTAAGATCTCTCTTTTTCTTTGACTACTTCTGGTACAAATCGGCCTGCTAACTTCAAGGTCAGCAGTTCGAAACTACCAGCTGTTCCGCAGGAGAAAGCTGAGGCTTTCTGCTCCCGTAAGGATTTACAGCCTTGGAAACCCTGTACAGGGTCACTATGAGTCAGAACCGACTCCACAGCACATAACAACAACAACAACTTCCTGAAGAAAGCAGAAACTTTATGATCTTTCTTTTTTTTCTTTCTTAAAATAGGAATGCGCGCCTTAAAAATTTGAACTAGCCAACTGGGTAAGGGAAACGAGTGTGAGGTCAAAGCCCTAGCCTATGGGGTGAGATATAGCCTTAAGACTTACGTCAGGGATTAAAAACCCAAGTGGACTGTCCACTCGGTGCGCTCGCTGGCCTGTTCCTGTATGTACGGCTATGCGAACGCACATCTTACAAGAGTAAATTTTGCTTTGCCAGGGTAATTTAGTCTCACCGAGTGTCTATTACTTGACATTGGAATTGACACTTTGTGGCTCCTGGCCACTTCATGCACAGCCACCACTTTCCAGCTGACTAAGATAAACTAGGAAAAACAGCCCTGATGTGCCACATCCAAAACATCAGCCAGTGGAAACCCTATGGATCACAATGGTACAATCCTGTTATTCAAGGGATCCCCTTGAGTCAGCTGCTGACTTGATGGCAGTTAACAACTGCATAGCTTGTCAAAGGCCACACGCTGATTAAGTGGAGGAAGCACAATTCAAACGCAGATCGATCTGATTACCCAACCCTTGTGGTTAGCTACCTCGTAGGGCTGTTGTCAGGCTTCCAGAAGACAATGCATGCCTTATATAATATTTCTTATTGTCTTGGTGGAGCTCATTTATTGAATATGAACCACACACCGGAAACTCTTCTCCAGCCCTTTTCACACTTACTCTCCTTATACTAAAAAAACTACCCCTTTTTATTGTGAACTGAGTAAAGGTTTATAGAGCAGATCATCAGTTTTAAGTTCAACAAATCCTACACTTCATTTCATCTCAATAGATTGTTATTCCCTCAATGAAACATCCCCTACCCCACATGTTTTCTGTTTCCATTCCTCCTTCTATCCCAGCCATTCTGAATTTTGTTCTTGGGTAAATCTTGCCTTTTTGATCTCAAATGGTTGACTACTCTATGGTGTGAGTGCCTCCCCCAATAGATTTATCCTGGTATGGCTCTAGAGGACTGTGAACAGCAAGGTAAGTAGTTCAAACCTACCAGCTACTCACTGGAAACCCTACATATGGTCACTATGAGTCAGAACTGAGTCCTTGGAACTTAACAACAGCAATACACCTATCTATAATGAACAGAAATTTTCAAAGGGCAACTCAAGAAGAAAAGGTTAAATATTATGATGAAATGTGCAAAGACCTGGAATTAGAGAACCCAAAGGGAAAGACACGCTCAGCATTTCTTATGCTGAAAGAATTAAAGAAAAAAAAATTGAGCCTTGATTGTAATACTAAAGGATTCTCTGGGCAAATTATTGAATGATGCAGAAATCATCGAAAGAAGATGGAAGGAATACACAGAGTCACTATACCAAAAAGGAAATGGTTGATGTTCAACTATTTCAAGAGGTAGCATATGATCAAGAGTCAATGATACTGAAGGAACAAGTCTAAGGTACACTGAAGGCTTTGGCAAAGAACAAGCCTCTGGGAACTGATAGAACACAAATTGAAATATTTCAACAAACTGAGGCACACTGGAGGCATTCATTCATCTATGCTAAGAAATTTGGAAGACAGCCACCTGGCCAACTGATTGGAAGAGATCCATATTTGTATCCATTCCAAAGATAGATGACCCAATGGAAGGCAGAGATCATCAGACAATATCACTAATATCATATGCAAGTTAAATTTTGCTAAAGATAATTAAAACTCTGCTGCAGCAGTACAGTGACAGGGAGTTGCCAGAGGTTCAGGCCAGATTCAGATGGGGACGTGGAATGAGGGATATTACTGCTGACGTCAGATGCATCTTAGGTGAAAGCAGAGAATGTCAGAAAGATGTTTACCTGTGCTTTATTGACTATGCAAAAAATTTCGGATGTGTGGATCATGACAAGATGTGGACAACATTGTAGAGAATGAGTATTACAGAACACTTAATCATGCTCATGAGGGACCTGTACACAGACCAAGAGGCAGTTGTTTGAATAGAAAAAGGAAACACTGAATAGTTTAAAATCAGGAAAGCTGTGTACCAGGGTTATAGTCTTTCAGTATATTTGTTCAATCTGTATGCTGACCAAATAATCCAAGAAGCTGGATTACATGAGTAAGAATGTGGCTTCAGGATTGGAGGAAGACTCGTTTATATCTCTGATATGTAGATAATACAACCTTGCTTGCTGAAAGTGAAGAGGACTTAAAATACTTACTGATGAAGATCAAAGACCACAGCCTTTGGTATGGGTTTCGCTGCAATGTAAATAAAACAAAAACCCTCACCTCTGGACCAATAAATAGCATCAAGATAAATGAAGAAAAGATTGAAGTTGTCTAACACTTCATTTTGTGGGATCCAAGGAAGCAGCAATCAAGAAATCAAATGATGTATTGCTTTAGGCAAATATGCTGCACAGGACCTCTTTAAAGTGTTCAAGAGCAAAGATGTAGTTTTGAGAACTAAGGTGTGCCTGACCCAAACCATGGTATTTTCAATAGCTTCATATACATGTGAAACTTGGACAATGAATAAGGAAGACCATAGAAGAATTGGTGCATTTGAGTTATGGTGTTGGAAGGGAATATTAAAAGTACCATGAACTACCAGAAGAATAAACAAATCTGTGTTGAAAGAAGTACACCCAGAATGCTCCTTAGATGCCAGGATGGCCAGACTTTGTCTCTTATACTTTGGACATATTAACAGGACGGACCAGTCTCCGTTGGTAAAGAGGAGGGTCAGTGAAAAAGAGCAAGATCCCCAACATGCTGGATTGGAACAGTGGCAGCAATGAGATCAGGCACAGCAATGACTGTGAGGTTGGCACAGGACCGGGCAGTGTTTAGTTCTATTGTGCATAAGGTCACTTTGAGTCAGTGCCAACTTTACAGCACCTAACAACAACAACAACAATTATTTGACTTAATATTGAGCCAAAGGGATGTGTTCAGTTCCATACCTGAAGGGTGACCAAGGGTCATTGTCTTGGGGTTTCACCACACTCTATCTGACCAGTAAGCCTGGCCTTTTTTATGATTATGAATTTTGTTCAAAATTTTCTTCCATTCTTTTCAGGTCCTTCTAATGTGATCCTTTTCAGAGCAGTTAGAAGTGATTGTTGGGTGGTGGTGGTTTAGTACCGTGATCTAGGTATTCTGGTTTCAGGGTCATAGAAATCTCTTATGTTCATCAGGTCCTTTAGTCTAAAAGACTAATTGTTATCATAACATTTGAAGTTGGGCAGTTTTGCTATTCTCATTTTACAGATGAGGACACAGAAAGATAAAATAACTTGCTCAAAGTCACAGCTAGGAAAGGGTAGAATCAGAACTGAGACCCAGGTTTGCCTGCCTCCCTAAGTTATGCTTTTTGCATGCTGCTTGACAGCACTCAACAACAACAACCTTTACTTGATGTAATTCTAAGACCAAATTAGGGAGGTTTTTTTTAATTTTTTTTTTAAGTTTTTATTGTGAATTATGTGGGTTTACGTGGGTGAACGTCAGTTTTACATTCATCGTATTGTATTTTGTTTCATTGCAATGATTACAATCCCCTCCATGCATCCTCAAATAACCAAAGGGTATACCCCACAGGCCTGTCCCCCCAGCCATCAGCACACAGCCCCTCTCCCAACCTGAGTCCAGTATCCCCAGCCGCTCCATCTGTCCATGTCATCGTCTCTGTCTCCATCCCTGGCATCACTGCCTCTCTGGGTAGGGTCCTGCTCTCCACGCTTCACACTTGATGGTCCCAAGGACCTCTGCTCCTAGGCTGCATAATCAATCACTCCCCTCCTTTTGTCAAAAAACATCTACCTCTACATTTCTGACCATCACAGTCAGTCCTGATGGCAATTATTCACTATTGTACCAAAAGAGTGTTATCCCCATTTCCTTTTGCCAGCCTGGTCCCAACAGATTGCAAATCATTCAGTGGAGATTCTACCTACCCCTACCCCATCTGGAACTAGGCTCCCTCTTGAAAGCTTATAATCCAGTCACTTCTTGCCTTTATAGACCCTCCCTCCCCATTTTGGGTAGTCAATGTCTAAGTTGCCCATCCCTGTCAACCCTGTGTACCAAGGGGCTGGGAGTGATCTTCGCTATAAAGATTTGTTCCCTTTTTTGAGCTACTACATCCATAAGTATAGGTAAGGTTCACCAAATTTTAGCAGGTTACTCCCCCCATCCAGCCATCGAAGCCAGGTCAAGTGGGTACTATCTGCAAGTAAGGGTGTTCTTGTGCATCTCCCCTCATTTCATATCAGCTGGATGCTTCACTCTCCACTCTAGTCCTCTGTGGCCATGTCACTGCCTCTAGGCCCAGGAGTCCCTGGGTCTTGCCATACTGTTGACCAACCAGGTCTCAACCCAGGTTCACAGAAGTCTATTGAACATGGTCGGGCTTAGCTCACAACTTCATTGCTGTTTTTCCCCCCTCTTCCCCTTATCAGTGACCAGTGTGGTCACCAGCCAGACCACATGCCTACTCGTGTATTCCCCTTGAGTCTCATTCTTGGAAGGGGGTTTGTTCTGAGGGGTCCTGACCACTTGCCTTGATGGCTCCCAGGCGAACAGCTTACTTGTTCTTGTAGTAATCAATCAGACTGCCGTTATTGTTTCGGATTTTTCCTGCTGATCTTTCTTTCACAAAGTATCTTCTCTTCTTCTAGCCACTCCAGGCTGGTCTACTCGTCCTTTCCAGTGGAAATTTCCCACCTCAGACATTTCTGGATGGGGTTCTGGATACCACCTATGGTCTTATTCAATGCAAAGGTTCCACAGGAATACGGAGGCTATTTTTGTATCTCACCCAAATGCTGTATAGTAGAAATGCTCTCCTTCATGAACTAGGACACAATTTAAGCACATGTATTTAATGTTCCCAGAACTCTTGGTATGGCACTGTGGGTTAATGCGCCAGATTGCAAAGCCCTTTGAACTGCAAGGTCGGTGGTTCAAGCTCACCAGCTGCTCCTCAGAAACCCTATACAGGGTTGCTATGGGTCGGAACCGACTGGACAGTATTTTACAACAACAACAAAAACAATCTAATGTTCCCAGTGCAGAGATTTGGGTTGTGGCTGCGTATTTCATAGGAGCATAATGTCTTTCAGTCACATGGATTTGTTCAGTTGTTCTATGAAGTGATATAATCAATTGGTGCAAAGCTGGAAGTATTAATTGCTCTGATTAGGCCTTTGTCCATTGCCAAATCTGGTTTCTGTGGCTGCAAACTGGGATCCAAAGCATGGCTCAGAATTTAATGTGGGCCCCAGGGACAGTTGACCCAATAAGCAACGTAAGCACATGCTTAGGGCATCAATAAAACAAGGGCACTAGTTTTCCCAAACACAACCCCATATAGATGCCAAGCAGACAGGGCACAAGGAAAAATGAGTGCCACTTCTTTTGTGGTTCAATCGTTAATATAGTTGTACGGAACAAGAATTACATCATGGATAACTAAGACACACACATCATGGTTAGCTGAGAGGACTTTAAGCAGTTTGTGGAAAAGTCATTATCTTTCAATTCCATTATTCCATGAACTTTTTTGAAGCCCCCTTTTATAACACACGGATCTCTCAGCATGCATGAGTAAGCAAAGTACGGGGCATCAATGATTATCACATGCTGTAATCCAGCCATAGTAACCCAGCTCACAGAACATGCCCAGAGTTCACAAGGATATTGCAAAGTGTACAGAAACCAAAACTGAGGCTATCAGATTACTTTCAATTCATGGCAACCCATGTATTTTACAAAGTAGAACAGCTCCTTAGGGTTTTCTTCACTCGAATCTTCACAGAAGCACACATTCATGCCTTCTGTGAAAGGCATATTGTACAACTTTCACGTGCATAAGAGGCAATTGAAAATACCATAGCTTGAGATGTACTGTAGTCCTCAAAGTGACATCTTTGCTCTTTAGGACTTGAAAGAGGTCTTTTACAGCAGATTTGCTTAATGCAAATCAGTGATTTCTTCACTGTTGCTTCCATGAGTGTTGATTGTTTTTCCAAGCAAAATGAAGTCTTTTGACTCCATATACCACAACCTTATATATTTGTCTAGTTATGAGGATTTTCATTTTCTTGACACTGAGGTGCAGTCAATATTGAAGGCTATAGTCTTTGATCTTTATGAGGATATGCTTCAAGTCCTCTTTACTTTCAGCAAGCAAGGTTGTGCCATCTACATATTGTAAATTGTTATGTTCTTCTTCATATAATCCAGCTTCTTGGATTACTTGCTCAGCATACAGATTAAATACATATGATGAAAGGATACAACCTTGTTGCAAACTGTTTCTGATTTTAAACCATTCTGTATCCCCTTGTTCTGTTAGAAGGATTGCTTTTGGTTTATGTACGATTTCCTCATGAGCACAATGAAATGTTCTGGAATTGCCATTCTTTACAATGTTATCTGTCATTTGTTACAATCCACACAAATGTCTTTGCATACTCAATAAAGTGCAAGAAAACATCTTTCTGGTGTTTTCTGCTTTCTGCCAAGATCCATCTGATGTCGGCAATGATATCCCTTATTCCATACCCTCTTCTGAATCCGGCTTGCATTTTTGGCACTTCCCTGTCAATGTACTGTTGCAGCTGTTTTTAAATGCTCTTTAGCAAAGTTTTACTTGCATGTGGTATTAATGAGATTGTTCAATGATTTCTGCATTCCACTGAGTAACCTCTCTTTGGAATGGGTACAAGTATGGATGGCTTCCAATCCGTTGGCCAAATTTCTTGGCCTAGATGAGTGAGAACATCTACCACTGCATCAGTTTGTCAAAACATTTTGATTGATATCCATCAATTCCAGGTGCTTCGTTTTTGGCTGGTGCCTTCCATTCAGCTCAGACTCTTCCTTCAAAACCACTGGTTCTTGATCATATACTACTTTTTGAAATGGTTGGTCGTTGACCAATTCTTTTTAGTACAGTGACTCTGTGTATTCCTTCCATCTTCTTTTGATGCTTCTTGCATCATTTAACTTTCCCCACATAATCCTTCAATATTTCAAGTCCAGGCTTGTATTTTTTCTTCCATCCTTTCAGCTTGAGAAATGCTAAATGTGTTTTTCCCTTTTGGTTTTCTAACTGCGGATCTTTGCACATTGTAGTATAATACTTTACTTTGTCTTCTTTGACATTTTCTATTCAGTTCTTTTACTTCATAGCTGCTTCCAATGGCTGTAACTTCTGTACATTCAAGACTCATTTCAGAGTCTCTCTGACACCTATTTTAGTCTTTTCTTTCTTCCTGCATGATGTTCTTGATGTCATCCCACAACTCTTCTGGTCTTCTGTCATTAGTATCTAGTGCATCAAATCTGTTCTTGAGATAATCTCTAAATTCAAGTGGCATATACTCAAGGTCTGCCTTTGAGTTGTGGTGTTGGAGGAGAATACTGAAAGTGCCATGGACTGCCAAAAGAACCAATAGATCTGTTTTGGAAGAAGTGCAGCCAGAGTGCTCCTTGGAGGCCAGAATGACTAAGCTTTGTCTCTCATACTTTGGACATATTGTCCGGAGGAAACAGTCGCTGGAGAAGGATGTCATGCTGGGTAAGGTGGAGGGTCAGAGAAAAAGAGGAAGACCCCTAACGAGATGGATCAGCCAGGTGGCATCATTGATGGACTCAAGTGTGGCAGCAGTAGTGAGGTTGGCCCAGAATCGGACATTGTTTCATTCTGCTGTGCATGGGGTCGCTATGAGTCGGTTCCGACTCGATGGCACCTGACAACAACAACAACAATACTCAAGGTCATATTTTGGCTCTTGTGGTTTTAATATTTTTCAGCTCCAGCCTGAACTTGCATGTGAACATTTGATGGTCTATTCCATAGTCTGCCCCGGCCTTGTTTTGGCCGATGATATTGAGCATCTCCATCATCTCTTCTCACAAATGTAGTCAATTTGATTCTTGTGTATTCCATCTGGTGAGGTCCACATGTATTGTTGCCATTTATGTTGTTGAAGAAAGGTGTTTGCAATGAGTAAGTCATTGGTCTTGCAAAATTCTATCATGCAATCTCCATTATCGTTTCTATCACCAAGGCCATGTTTTCCAGCTATGGATCTCACCTCTTTGTTTCCAACCTTTGCATTCCACTCCCCAGTAATTGGCAATACATCTTGATTACATGTTTGATCAATTTCAGACTGAAGAAGTTTCTCATCAGTGGCTTTAGTGATTGGTGCATAAATTTGTAATAGTGGTATTAACTGGTCTTCCTCCTAGGTGAATGGATATTATCCTATCAAAGACAGCAGCGTACCTCAAGAAAGATCTTGAAATGTGTTTTGACAATGAATGTAACTATTCTTTTTCAGTTTGTCATTCCTGTCATAGTAAACCATATGATCGTCTGAATCACAATGGCCAATACCAGTCCGTTACCGCTCACTAATGCCTAGGATATTAATTCATATGTATTCCATTTCATTTTTAACTACTTCCAGTTTCTCTAGATTCATAATTCATACACTCCATGTTTTAATTATGAATGGATGTTTGCAGCTATTCTCATTTTGACTTGTACCTCATCAGCAACTGAAGGCCCCAAAAGCTTAGCTTCATCCATGTCATTAAAGTAAATTCATCTTTGAGGTGTCTTGGTATGGCACTGTAGCTATGCACTGGCCCACATGGTCAGTTTGAGCTGCAAGGTCGATGGCTCAAACTCAACCAGCTACTCCTTGGAAACCCTACATAGGGTTGCTATGAATCGGAACTGACTCGACGGCACTTAACAGCAACAACTACTACTTTAAGGAGACAGCTCCTCCCCAGTCGTATTTTGAGTGCCTTCCAACCTGAGTGGTTCATCTTCTAACGCTGTAGCAAATATTTTGCTGCTATTCATAAGGTTTCCAGTGGCTAACCATTCATTCAGAAGTGTTTCATGTCACCTTCTTTGTAGTCCTCCAAGTGCAGTCCTAAAAAATTTCCAAACTGACCTTGTGTTATTTGGATGATTCAGAGTCTGGAGCAATGAGGTTCATGAAGGGAACACAGCTATAATCAAGTCAGAAAGAAGAGGTTTTTTTTTTAATTAACAGTTTGAAACTATGGTTACTTTTCTTCCCCAATGTCGATGAAAAGGGGATAGTGATTCAATGTACAAAGAATACAAAAATAAATGAACCAAGTGCCCTATATTTTGAAGGTTGAGAAAACAATTACTGAGAAGGCTATTGGACCAACTGAGTTATTAGGGAGATGCAGCATTAGATTTATCCTCACAGATTTGGTTCAGCCATCCACAAAATGAATAACCCTCATGCTGCAATATACCTAGGAAATCATTGCAGCTGTCAAATGGCCTTCTGCTTAGCAAGACAAGCTAGTGTGCCCAGAAAATGAAAGCCCAAAGCGTCAGACTACGCAGGGCTGGGCCAGAGAGTCTCCTGCCAAGAATGAGCTCTAGAGACTTTGCTGGCTGAATTTCATCTCAGCCTTTTCACTTCTCCCTGGGACTTGCCAAGCTTCTGGGAGGGAAAGTTCTCCAACATTCTATCTCAGTTGGGGTTCCCTAAAATACTCTCCTGCATTTCTCCAAGAAAAATAGCCCCATGAAGGAATGCAGTGGGATATCTTAGCAATTATTGCGCTGAGATGAGTTTATGGTACAGAAGCAAACTAGAAGGCTGTAGAATTCTTCCATTCCCATACATCACACTGCAGGGAAATAGATCTTCTACTCAATAAACACTGGTAGCGCAGTGAATTAGGAGCTGGGCTGCTAACCACAAGGTCAGCAGTTCAAATCTACCAGTTGCTCCTTAGGAGAAAGATAAGGCTTTCTGCTCTTATAAAGATTTCTAGCTTTGGAATCCCTATAGAGGATCACTGTGACTAGGAACTGACACAACGGCACACAACCACCACCATCATTCAGTATTCACCATCATTAGAGCATTCCCTGTACCCACAAACAGCCTTAGTTTTCAGTCTCTGCCTTGCCCGGACTCTAGCCTGTGGCCTCTGCCCCAAACAGTCCTGAGACAGAAAGGCTATTAAGAAGTTTCATCCCTTCCATCAGGTGAAGTCTGGACTTACTTTATTACTTGGGTAGTTCAGTGGTAGAATTCCTGCTTTCCATGCTGGAGACCTGGGTTCAATTCCCTGTTAGGTATTGGAACTCGGGTCTCATAAAAAGAGTTAAGGAGTGTTCTTATAGATGAACCTAGGGTGTCTTTAATTTATTTAGGTCTTTAATGTCTTTTGGCAGTGTTTTGTAGTTTTCAGTGTATAAATCCACAAATCCACTGCCATGGAGTCAATTCCGAGTCATAGTGACCCTGTGTAGGGTTTCCAAGACTGTAAATCTTTGTGGAAACAGACAACCTCATGGTTTTTCCCAGGTTGATCTGAACTGGCAACCTAGTGGTTAGCTGTCTAATACCTAACTGACAGCATCCCCAGGACTCCTATTTTAGTGTACAAGTCTTTGTTAAATTTATTCTCAAGATGTAACGTACTCCCAATACATTAAGGAGCTCTGGTAGCGTAGTGATTACGAATTGGGCTGTGAGCCGCAAGGTCAGCAGTTCGAAACTACCAGCTGTTCTGTGGGAGAAAGATGAGGCTTTCTGCTCCCGTAAAGATTTACATCTTCAGAAACCCTGTTGTACAGGGTCGCTGTGAGTCAGAACCAACTTCATGGCACACAGCCGCCGCCCGCCCGCCGCCCAATACATTATTCTGATTTTCTTCTTTGTGATGTTGTTGTAAATGAAATTGCTTTCTTAATTTCATGTTATTATGCCAGTGTATAGAAATATCATTTCAGTTTTTATATTCATCTTGTCTTCTGCAATCTTGAACTCTTATGCAAATACATTTTGGGGGATTTTTGGGCTGCTAACCACAAGGCTGGCAGTTCAAATTCATCAGTCTTGCCATAGGTGAATGGTGAGGCTGTCTGTGCCTGTAAAGATTTATAGCCTTCGAAACCCTAGGGAGCAGTTCTGCTCTGCCTCACAGGGTCGTTATGAGTCAGAATCCACTCAGTGGCAAAGAGTCAGTAAGTAATTGTTCTGACTGGACCTCCGGTACAACACTGAGTAGAAGAGCAGTTAAGCAGCAGTCAGCCTGTCACTAGACATTATGACGTCTGCTGTTGGGTTTTCTCCTCAGGTTGAAGACATTCCCTTCCCTTCTTAGTGTTTTGAGTAACTTTACCATGAAAAGGTGTTGGATTTTTGTCAGATGCTTTTTGTATTGAGATCATCATATGGTTTTTGTCCTTTATTCCATAAATCTGGTGTATTGCATTGAGGTAAACAACTTGAATTCCCCATTGATCCTTTTTGCTGAGTTCAGATTGCTACTATTTTATTAATGACTCTTGCATCTATATTCAAAAGGGATATTGGTTCATAGTTTTGTTTCTTATGAAATCTTTTTCTGGTTTTGACATCAGTATATATAGGTGTGTGTGTGTGTGTTTTGTTTTGCTTGTTTGTTTGGTCTGGTTTTATAATCTTGCTCTTTATTTGCAGTATTTAGTCTCTTCACATTTACTGTAATTCTGGTGTGGTGCTGTATGGTAAGCACTGGACTGCTAAGCACAAGGGTTGGCAGTTCAAACCCACCAGTCACTCCTAGGAAACACTATCCAGGTCACTATGATTTGGAACCAACTCGATGGCACTTAACAAGAGCAATTTATATAAATGGATTATTAGCTATCATTTGACCATCTAGTTCCTTCTTGACACATTTGTTTTATATTTCTATCATCGTATTTACTTTCATTTGAATTAATAAAAAATTATATTTTGCTTTTTATTTTGATAGTATTTTTTCAGTCATGTCTACTTTTATTATTTTAGTGATTACTCTAGAGATTATGGGATCATGGTGTGGTACCATGGTTGGTGGTTCAAAGCCACCAGCCACTCCTCAGAAACCCCAATCGCTCTGAGTTGCAACCCCCTCGGTGACATGTAACAACAACAAATATCAACTAGAGATTATAAAATGCGTTTGTGAATTATCTGACCATAATACAAATTAATATTTTTGACATATTCCTACAGCAACTAAAGCAGTCTTGGTTTATGAATAAGTTTCATTCCTTTTTAAAAAACAAAAACAACTTATTATAAATTGGGTGAAGGTTCATAGAACAGACCAGTTCTCCATTCAATAATTCATACCCATTTTGCCTCATGTCCTCAATCACGATCCTTACAATGCAGCATCACTTTGCGCTCTTCTGACCTGTGTTTCCTGTTTCCATTCCTCCTTCTTTCGTAACTCTTCTGGACTTTGTCCCTGAGTAAACAGTGCCATTGTGATTTGAAATGTTTGATTATTCTAAAGAGTGTGTACCTTCCTAGTGTACTTGTTCCCCTTATAGACCTATAATTGAACTTATAACTGAGCCATTGGGGTGAGTTCATTTCTAGACCTGAAGGGAGACTAAGGGCCCTAGTCTAGGGGGCTCTACCAGTCGCTAGCCAACCAGTTAAGTCTGATCTTTTTTATGATTTGGAGTTTTGTTTTGTTTTGTTTAGTGAAAGAAAGCCTTGAAGCCATTTCATTGATTTGAAAGCTGCACATGCAACAAGTGAAGGTGATTGTGATGAAGAATTTGTTGAGTAGGGGGTGTTCAGAGTGCAAGCTTATGTAACATAACATTAAAGGAACGTGTGAGTTGTCCAAAATTGGAATATCCATAACCCGCGGACTGACTATATAACCTTAGACACTCTAAAATCCGTTTACCTCTCTCTTGCCTTTTGTTATTGCCAGGGCTTCAACCCTATTCTTTCCAGTTCAGTCATGGCTGGTGAAGAGAAACCAGAATGGAGCTCAGTTTGTAAAATGTGAGGGTAGTGGAATACGGAAGATTATGGGTTGGCTCTTTGCTAGAAACATAATGTCCCTCCTAGAAAACAAGGGCATCATGGTTGTTGCACAGCAATCACATGTCTTTATTGGCAGAGTAAGAAACAGTGGTGTCCAGCTCAAAGATGGCAGGCGAACAGGCTGCTTTGAATGTGTGTTATGTTCCAAATTCTGGCACTCATCCAATAGCCGGCATCCAGTCTCTTGCCAGTCTCCCAGTTCAGGACTTCAACCTATAATCTTTCCTGTTCTGATTATTATTCCAGCCACTCACATTTTACACATTTAGATCAGTTCTGACATCACTGTGTTGGCCAGGATTGACCTGGGAACACCCAATGTGAAGCCGAGGTTAACACTATCATTTGCTTTGAATTCTTTAAGACACTCATATTACAATTACTTCGTGAAGTTAACATTTACTTGTATTTCCCCATATGTTTGTCTCTGTCCTTCATTCCTTCCTGCATTCTCATTTTTCTGGGTTTTTTTGTTTCTTTATGCTTCATGAATTCCATTGATTCAGTCTTCTAGGGCAGAACATGGAATGGTTCTCTGTTCTCTGGAGTTTTAGTTCATCTAGTCCTAACTGTTACCTATGCTCCCTCAAGCATTAAAACACATGCTTTTACATAATTTCTTTATCTTTAAGTAGTTATTACATCAGGAGTGTTGATCTGCTGCGATTTATTGCCCTCTAGCGTAGTGGTTATGAGTCAGGCTGTGAACCTCAAGGTCAGCAGTTCGAAACTACCAGTGGTTCCGAGGGAGAAAGATGAGGCTTTCTGCTCCTGTAAAGATTTACAGCCTCAGAAACCCTATCCAGGGTCAATATGGGTTGAAACCAACTCGACGGCACTTAACAACAACAGCAACAACCTGAATGCAGAAGCTGTGAGATTATTTTTTAAATATCTGTCTTTCACACTGGACTGTAAGTTATAAGAAGGTGAGCCACAAAGACAGTGTTCTATATCCTACTTTGGTGACGTAAGCAGTCTAAAAGTTCATGGGCAACTGGTGATCTATCCCTGTCCAGAGGAAAGAGGGATGATGAAAATTGAAGACACATGGAAACAGTTAGTTCAGATGGTTAATGAACCATGCAAACATCAGTTTCCAGGACCCTGAGACCAGAAGAACTAGATGGTACCGGGCTTCCAATACCAACTGCTTTGAAAGGGACTATGTTACAAGGTCCTGGATAGCATGGGAGAAAATGTGGAGCAAAACTCAAAATCATAAAAGAGACCAGGCTTACTGTCCCATAGAGACCCATGAAACTATGACCTTGAGTCACACTTCAGGTTTGGAACGGAATTCTTCCCCTGGCTCAAATTCCAGCGAAACAATAGAAGTTTCTATATGGTGGGGACATTGATTGCATTGCTTATTTTGATTTGTCAGTCATATAATAGATGATATGTGAACACGTGAATGAATGAATGGTGAGATGAGATGATGTCTACAAAGTACTTGGTAAGATACATGTTATTCTCCTTTCATAGCCTTTTAATACTTTGAACCCTGTCAACTGTGTATCATTGTCGAGCAGGGACACAATTTACATCTATTATCAGTTCTTTTGGCCATTTTCTAAATCAATGATAACAACAAAAAGCATCCAGGAAGGCTATAGACTTGAGGGTCTGAGGTCCAATATCCTAATCTTCCTACATCGATTTATTGGCACTCAGTCTTGGAACATGAGAATTAGGTTCTTTCCATTTAATGGTTTTGATATTTGGATTGTAGTACCAGTCGATTATTTGTGAAGTAACCACTCTCATGCTTCAGCTGCAAAAATGTGTTAAGTTGTACTTAATATATTTATGAATTCCAACTGGAGAATGCACTGATAATCATTCAGCATCCTCTCTGTGTATGAATCTGCAAATGACCAAAGGAACTTGGGGAAAATGATGGGCAATTGTAAAGCACAATATGGCTACATGGATAAAAGAGAGCAAAGCGGACAGCATTCTACTCAAGTGGGATAATAAGGTTTTTGAAATGTAATAAAATTGTGCTGTATAAGTAGTTTGTTTTCAATATGGATCTCAAGCTCTTGTAAGTGTGTGCTCACCCCATCCCTGCCTTCTAGAAAGCGCAGCCATATTGGTAGGATGTAGAGTCCTGGTGTGGTGCTGTGGGTTAATGCACTAGACTGTAAAGTCAGTTTGAACCGCAAGGTCGGCGGGTTCAAGCTCACTAGCTGCTCCTTGGAAACCCTATAGAGAGTCGCTATGGGTCGGAACTGACTCAATGGCACTTAACAACAACAACAACAACAACAACAACAGTCAATTACAAGTTATCCAGCCACTCCTGCTACTGAATGTGATGATAAAAATCGAGGGTGAAAGATCTATACTTGATCGTTTTTCCAAAAGGAGAATGTGAAAAAAGAAATTCATTGGTTTGCTTGAGATTCTTCAATTATCTCCTAAGCTGTGACACTTTTAGAAGAGAAACACCTTATGGCCTCCAAAGAGAAAACATAGTAGATCAAGCCAAAAAGGAATTTTTGAATGACTCAGTACAACAGTGTACTTTAGTTGGCATTTCATTTGGTGGTGGTGGTGGTGGTGAGGCAAATGTTGCTATATTTTAATAATCTCATTTGCTCCCTCACCTTGGAGCCTAATAGAATCCAGTTTGTCTTAGCTCTTGCAGTTGTTTGGCTTATACACAAACCAAACCCTATAGCTTACATAGGCCGATCTCCTTCATAATCATATTTGGACCTTACTGACAGTGTTGAAAACAAAGGCTTTTATCAGTATCCCACACTACCCTCCCAGAAGCCATGATCAAGTTAGCTTGGCTAATATCATTTGTCCAGTCATCTTAAACCCCCATCTCTCCATTGTTAGCATACTAGAAAAGAAATGAATCAATGCCTTTTTATGAATTCAAAAATAGGTCCTTTGATCCAGTAAGAATTCTTACTGGATCAAAGGACCTATTTTCTCAAATTTATAATTAGACTTGTGTGTAGTGGCCTACCTTGAGCTTTGCTTTCATTTGAGAAATTCTGTCACAGTGAAATATTTCTGGGAAGAAAAATATCAAAAGGTAAGAAAAGAAAAAAAATTCAGGTTAAGATGAAATATCTGTCATTTGGGGGGAAAATGTATCTTGCAAAGATAGCTTCCTGACTCAAATGACAGAAGTGGGTGGTGAGAAAGGCAAGGCTTTCCAATAGCAAGGATAAACAATGATTATTAATTTATTAGTAAGCCACAGTTTCATCCTAGAGCATTTATTACTTTTCTGTTTTGGAATCTAATAGGTTTTTCTATTGGTGATGAACAAGCACACACACACAAAATTAGACTTGGTAATTCAGTTTATATCTGAAACTGATTATAGCAGTTTTAATGCAGTAAAGTGAAATTTTTTCAGATAAGGGTTGGATAAATGTGTGTGTGTGTGTTTTTTTTTTGTAGTTAATTTGTCAATAGTACTTTACCATAAGTTTTGCAAGTTGGTTTCATAAAGCTTCAGACCCACAAAATTGGGCTTGTCCTTGGTCTTGGTGGTACCCCAAAGCTAGGAGCTCCTCTGGTCAGCCATTCTACCATCATCCCTGCCCCTTCAACTGTATTGCTACCCAACAGATAGATATAATTTACTACCATTAAGTTGATTCTGATTCAAAACGACCCTCTATAGGCTTTTGGAGGAGTGACTGGTAGGTTTGAGCTGTCAGCCTTATGGTAGGAGTTTTCTGGGTTTCCTCCATTGCCACACCCAGGACTCTTATATACATATATAAATTTATAGGTATCTACCTGTCTGCCTTTCTATCTGTACTCATATTTCTGTGGCCCTCAGGTCATTGGAGTGAACACTTCATTTGACAGCTGCTTTAATATATTTGCCTTATGCTTTTCAAGCTGACTAGTGATTGGGCTTATTATCCCTTTGTTGAAATCTTATTTCAACATAGGAATTATGTTGTTGAGTACTGTACTGAGTGCTAGGGACAGAGAAAAAAAACCAGATACATACATCCCTACCATCAGAGGAAACTAAGCCATACAGTGTATTGGTAAAAATGAAGGAAGCCAGGGAGGCGAGGGGATCCACATGTGGTGCGTGCGAGACGAAGTTGCCATTTTGGAATGGGTGGCCTCACTGAAAAGGTGCCATTTGCTCAGAGACCTGAAGGAGCTGAGAGAAAGATCCATGCAGGTGTCTGGGGGATGAACATTTGAGACAGAGGGGTAAAACAAGTTCAAAGACCCTGGAGTGGGTCTCTGTGGAATCAGGATGATTGCAATCCAGCCATGTGTACCAACATGGCTGAGCATGTTGGGACACAACGTCAGAGAGTGCCTGGAGGCCCCGATCATGTGATATGATCTGACACGTGTTAACAGGCTCGTCTGCTGTGCAGAAACAGACCAGTGAGGAGGCTGTTGCAGCAATGTAGGGGCACAATGCTGGTGGCTGGACCCAAGTAGTAACAATGGAATGTGGTGATGGAGTTCCAGACAGATTCTAAAGTAGAACAAATGGGACTTCATCACAGATGTGGTGTTTGGTGTGAGAGAAAGAGAGGAGACAAGGAAGAGAACCCAGGATTTGTCTGGTTCAACTAGAAGGATAAGGTTGTCATCAGCTTAGGTGAAGAAGATTAAGGAGGTACAGGCAGGCGTTGGGGTGAAAATCAGGATATGGGGTTTGGATATGTTACATTTCAGATATTCAAGGATCCCTGGTGGTGCAGTGGTTAAAGTACTTGGCTGCTAACCGAAAGGTTATCAATTAGAATCCACCAACTGTTCCACAAGAGAAAGATTGTTTTTGGTAACTCAGTTCTGACTCAGAGTGACCCTGTACAGCCTTGGACATCCTATGAGGCGTTCTGCTCTGTCTTACAGGTTTACTGTGAGTCACAATAGTTTGATAAGGAACACTGATGGCACAGTCATTAAGTGCTCTGCTACTAACCAAAAGGTTGGCAGTTCAAACCCACCAGCCACTCCCAGGGAGGGAGATGTGGCAGTCTAATTCCATAAAGATTTACAGCCTTGGAACCCTTTGGGGGTGATTCTTCTTTGCTCACCAGCAACGGGTTTTGTTTTGTTTACTAGATATTCAAGTGAAGCTACTGAGAAGGCAGTTGGATACACACCTTTGGGCCTCAGAATAGACATATAGATTTTGGAGTTGTCAGCATATGTTGCTGTTGTCATTAGGGGCCTTGCAGTCAGTTCCGACTCATAGCTACCCTAAGTACAACAAAATCAAACACTCTCTGGTCCTGCACCATTCTCACAGTTTGAGCCCATTGCTGCTGCTACTGTGTCAGTCCATCTCATTAGAGCTCATCCTCTTTTTGACCGACCCTCTATCTTACCAAGCATGATGTTCCTCTCAAGAGATTGGTCCTTTCTGACAACATGTCTGAAGTACAAGAGGTAATGTCTGGCCAGCCTCGGTTCTAAGGATCATCCTGGCTGTACTTTGTCTAACACAGATTTCTTTGTTCTTCTGGCAGTCCATGGTACTTAAAATATTCCCCTCCAACACCATAACTCAAATGCATCGATCCTTTTACATAAATATAATTATGTAAAAGGATCGATGCATTTGAGTTATGGTGTTTTTGAGTCAGCTCCAACTTACAGCCACTAACTGCCTGGTCCTGCACCATCCTTACAATTGTTGTTAAATTTGAGACCATTGCTGCTGCCACTGTGCCAATCCATCTAGGTGGTTGTCTTTCTCTTTTACACTGACCTTCCACTTTACCATGCATGATTTCCTTTTCCAGAAACTGGTCCCTCCAAGTATGAGAGATGAAGTCTTACCATCCTGGCTTCTAAGGGACATTCTGGCTGTATTTCTTCCAATATAGATTTGTTTGTTCTCACAGTCCATGGTTCCTAATATTCTTCTCCAACACCATAACTCAAATGCATCAATTCTTCTTCAGTGTTTCTTGTTCACTGTCCAACTTTCACATGCATATGAGACTATTGAAAATACCATGGTCAAGCTCACCATAGTCCTCACACTGACATCTTTGCTCTTCAACACTTAAAAGAGGTCTTGTGCAACAGATTTGCCTAGTGCAATATGTCATTTAATTTTTTGACTGCTGCTTCCATGAGTGTTGATAGTGAATCCAAGCAAAGCGAAGTCTTTGACAAGTTCAATCTTCTCTCCATTTTCATGATTGAGGTGAAATCTATGCTGAAAACTGTAGTCTTTCATCCTTATCATTAAGTATTTTAAGTCCTCTTTGCATCCAGCAAACAAGGTTGTATTATCTGCATATTGCAGGGTGTTCATGAGTTGTCCTCTAATCCTGATGCCATATTCTTCTTCATATAATTCTAGGATTATTTGCTCAGCATACAGATTGAATAAGTGTGCTGAAAGGATATAACCATGATGCACACATTTCCTAATTTTAAACCATTCAGTATCCCCTTGTTCTGGTCTACTAACTGTCTCTTGGTCTAGGTACAGGTTACTAATGTGCACAATGGTCTTGGCTGATGATATGGAACTTTTCCACCATCTTTTCCCACAGATGTAGTCGATTTGATTTCTGTGTATTCCAACTGGTGAGGCCCATGTATACAATCATCTTTTATGTTGTTTAAAAAAGGAATTTGTAATGAAGAAGTCACTGGTCTTGCAAAATCCCAGAATTTAGTATTCTGGAATACCCATCCTTTGCAGTGTAATTCGTAGCTTGTCATGATTCATAGCATGTCATGATGGAAGTTGAATGTCTTTGTATTAGTCAGTACAGCACAAGTAAACATATTTCTGGTATTCTCTGCTTTCAGCCAAGATCCATCTAATGTCAGCAATGATATTCCTCGTTCCACATCCTCTTCTGAATCTGGTTTGAATTTCTGGCAATTCCCTATCAATGCATTGTTGGAAGTATTTTTGAATTATCTTCAGCAGAATTTTCCTTGCATATGATATTACTGATATTGCTTAATGACTTATGCATTATGTTGGAATGGACATAAATATGGGTCTCTTTCAATCAGTTGGCCGAGTACCTAGATTTCTAGGTGTAAATTGAGTGAGTGTCTCAAAATGAGGAGGAAGAGCTGTAAACATCCATTAACAATCAAAACATGGAATGTATGAGGTCTGGATCTAGGAAAATTGAAAGTTGTCAAAAATGGAATGTAACACATAAAAATTGATGACCTATGCATTAGCGAGCTGAAATGGACTAGTACTGAACATTCTGATTCTGACAATCATACGGTTTACTATACTGGAAGCAACAAATTCAAGAGTAATGGTGTTGCATTCGTTGTCCAAAAGAGCATATAAAGATCTGTCTTGAAGTACAATGCTGTCTGTGATAGGATAATATCCATAAGACCACAAGGAAGACCAGTTAATACCAATATTATTCAGATTTATGCACCAACCACTAAAGCTAGTGATGATGGAGTTAAAGAATTGAGTCCTAGTGTGGTGCTGTGGGTTAATGCACAGTACTGCAAGGTCAGTTTGAACCAAAAGGTCAGCGGTTCAAGCTCACCTGTCACTCCTAGGAAATCCTATACAGGGTTGCTATGGGTCAGAACCAACTTGATGGCACTTAACAACAACAAACAACACCAACTTCTTCAGTCTGAAATTGATCAAATATCCAGAGGGTGCGGAGGAAGGTAGAATCTCCAGTGAATAGTATCCAATCTGTTTGTGCAGGGCTGATGAAAGGAGATGTGGATAGGTCTCTTGTGATACAATAATGAATAATTGTTATCAGGACTGATTGTGAGGGTTGGAAATGTAAAGGTAGACATTTTGTAGCAAAAGGAGGGAAGTGAAAGACTTTGTAGTCTAGGAGCAGAAGTCCCTGGGACCAACAAGAGAGAAAATAGAGTGTGGGAAGCTACCCAGAGAAGCATCCAGCTGATAAGAAGAGAGGGCATATGCATAAGAACTCCCACACTTGCAGATAATACCCACTTGACCTGGCTTCAATGACTGGATGATCAGAGCTCAACTAGAAGAAGAAAAAAAGAGTAATCGGTTAAAAAAAAAAAAAAAAAAGAGTAATCATTACCCAGTGACACGTGAGATGGAGGCAGAGATGATGACGTGGAGAGATGGAGCAACTGGGGCTCTATATCCAGAGAGGGAGAGGGGCTGTGTGCTGATGACTGGGGGACAGGCTTAAAGGGTATACCCTTTGGTTGTTTGATGATGCATGGAGGGGATTGTAACCATGGCAATGAAACGATATGCGGTAGGATGAATGTAAAGCTAATGTTCTCCCATGTAAACTATCACATAATTCACAATAAAATCTTTAAAAAATGCTAATTAAAAAAATAATAACAAAAAGCTTAGAGAACTGAAGATAAACTTCAAGCCTCAGTTTGCAATATTGAAAGATTCTATGGGCAGAATCCCAGACAATCCACTGGACTGAAAGGTTGGGCATTTCAAACCCACCAGGCACTCCTTTGAAACCCTATATGGGGTCACTATGACTCAGAACTGACTTGACAACACTTAAACACAGACAAACACCACATGGCCAGAGTCTTGAATGATGCAGAAAGCATCAAAAGATGATGGAAGGAATATACAGAGTCGCTGTACCAAAAATAAATGGTCCATATTCAACCATTTTAAGAGGTAGCATATGATCAAGAACTGATGGTACTGAAGGAAGAAGTCCAAGTTGCCCTGAAGTCATTGGTGAAAAACAAAGCTCCAAGAATTGAGGGAATACAAATTGAAATCTTTTACAGATAAATGGGATTTGAAGTCATGACACAGATGAGCCCACCAATGGATGGGAAGGCTCGAAAGACTGAGTCTTGGACTCTCTAACATTGACAGTCACCCAAAGGAGACTAAACAGAAAAGGCCAGTGAGGTCTTCTGAGAGCTCCCTAGTGTGTGCCTGCCAGAGTAACTGCAGAACCAAGTTTCTTCCTGGGAGTCCCATTATTTTATTAGGTATCTTCCCCTCTCTCAGGAGGAGGGACCTCAGAGTCCATTAATAAGAGTGTGTTAGGAGACACTCTTGACTTACTTTTAAAGCTTGGTGGAAGATAACCTGTTCTCACTTTGTTTTGGCTGATTACAAAATGGCACAGTGATGTTGAGCAGGGACAGATATGACAAAGCAAGCATTGGAAGGAAACCACTTTTTGTTGTCGTCACTGCAATGTATTGTACGTAAGACATAACTTCACTCCTTCGTCACAACAGGTCAATGTAGTATTTTGTTTTGTGTTTTGGAGGAGGAAAGGTGTGGTGGGATCGAGATGGCAAGGACAGTAAGAGGCAAGAGAGACTGACTGAACATTTGACAACATTTAATCTGACACGCAAGGATTCCTGGGTGGTGTAAGTGGTTCTTAATCTGCTGCTAAACTAAAGGTTGGCAATTTAAATTCATACAGAGGCTCCATAGAAGAAAAGTTTGGAAGTCTGTTTTGGTAAATAGTTGTTGTTGTTGTTGTTGTTGTGAAGTGCCGTTGAGTCGGTTCTGACCCATTGCGACCCTGCCGAGGGTTTCCGAGAAGCAGCCGGTGAGCTTGAACTGCCAACCTTGCAGTTCAAATGGCTTTGCAGTCTGGCGCATGAACCCACAGCGCCACACTAGTACAGCTATGAAAATCATATGGGATATAGTTCTACACTATAACACAGATCTCCAAGAATCAGAACTGACTTGACAGCAGTGGATTTTTCTCTTTTCTTTCTTTGTGACATTCAGCAACAGGTCCCAAATGAGAGGACCTAAAAGCTGTTTTACCCTTCTGCCACCTATAAATGTCATGTCACCATCGACAATTTGGAGGATGAGTCCATATCCAGCTTGTTTGAAAAGCCATCCTTGATCTACAGATCTCTTCAAAGGGAAAGGTTAAGGTCATGTATACTGCGAATTAAAGATTCAGCCCAACTTCAGGATCTTAGCTCTTTGAATCTTATCTTCCCTGAACTTACTTGCCAGTGTTTGTCATTTTGAAGAATCAATGTATAAAATCTGTGAATTCGTGCAAATTCTGAGTATAGCTTCAAGTCCCAGGTTTGCCTTCCTAAAGCATGGTAGTACTGCAGCATCCTTGCTGGGACCCAGGTATGTTGTTGTTGTTGTTAAGTGCCATCGAGTCATTTCCAGCTCATAGTGGCCCTGTGTAGTGTTTCTGACGAGCGGCTGGTGAGCTTGACCTGTTGGTCCTGTGATTCAAACTGACCTTGTAGTCTAGTGCATTAACCCACAGTGCCACACCAAGACTCTGGGACCCAGGTATAATAGTAATGAATTTTCGGTGCCTTTCCCTATCTGAGGATTTTCATCAGAAAGGTTCTCTTCTAAAAGGTGTCTGGAGCAGATTTCAGTAAAGAGCCCTGCGATTGGCCTGAGCAAGCCACAGTTGGGTTTCCCGAATTGAGTTCTTCCATAGCTAACTAACCAGAAGGAGCTCTGGTAGCGTAGTGGTTACGAATCGGGCTGCTAATCTTAAGGTCAGCAGTTCGAAACTACCAGCTGTTCTGCGGGAGAAAGATGAGGCTTTCTGCTCCTGTAAATATTACAGCCTCAGAAACCCTGTACAGGGTCGCTATGAGTCGGAACCGACTCGACGGCACATAACCACCACCACCACCATAGCTAACCAGAGAGCACAGAGACGGCACTAATTGCCTCTTAGCTCTCTAAAGGAGGAGCCAAACCAAAAATCCGCTATGGAGACGATTCTGACTCTTAGTGACCTTATAGTCTAGAGTAGAACTGCCCCATGGGGTTTCCAAAGCTGTGAATCTTAATGGAAGCCGAATGCAAAATCCTCCTCCTGCAGAGCAGTTGGTGGCTTTGAACAACTGATCTTTTGATTAGCAGTTAGGCACTGTAACCACTGTGCCACCAGGGTTTCTTAAAGGAGAAGGAGGGGGAGGGCAGGGAAACAAAAGAAAGTCAGCCAGGGGAGGGCCTGACGGAATTACTCCGCAGGCATTGTGTCGAGGGTTTTCTGCTTCATGTGAACTTGTCTTTGAAAAGAAAATATTTGAATTATAAACGCATAGTCTAGCAATTGGACTACATAATAATCTTTATAATTTGATATGAAATTTTAATACTCTGTTCCTGTGACTAATACCTTAAAGGGAAAGGTTTATTGGTTGAACCTGTCAAGTTTTCTAAAGGCTTCGTTTTCTTTGGGGGTTTGGCTTATCACATTTAGGCTCCTATTGCTTTAAGGACTGCAATTTTCTCTTGGTTATTACACACACACACATTGAGGGAGCTGGTGTCTGAGTGCTTTCCATTTCAATAGAGAACTGTCAAATTAGTGAGAGAAGAAAGAATTAAGAGTGTGTGCTCAATGATAAGATGTCACCTTTTGTATGGAATGAATCATGCGCTTAGGCAGGTAAGCTATATATAAACTCTTTCCATAAATATATACTACGTGCATGAGTCCACGAAAAATTGAGATGGGGAAGACAACGACCGATGATTCCACCACACTTGCCTTTGTTGTGTTGTATCCTGGAGACAGCGACGGCCCATTGTTGGAGACAAGTTGGGCATTCCCAGAGTCTTGAGAGGGGCACTCTGCCCCTTGCCCTGGCTTCATAACACCTCTCAGGAGGACATTTTTACTTTCTCCAATGGACTTATTAAAAATATATATTTGCTGTAAAAATATATATAACAATATATTTACCAACTTAACGTTTTTCACATGAACCCTTTAGTGACTTCAGTTACATTGAGTTTATGGTCCAGCACCCTTAATGGTTGTCAGATTCCCATCATAATAAACAGGAGCTCACTACTCCCTAAACAATTACTCCTCCTTAACCCCTCCTGCCCTTGTTGTTGTTGTTAAGGGCCATTGAGCGCATTCTATCTCATAGGGACCCTGGATAGGGTTTCCAAGGAGCAGCTGGTGAGCTTGAACTGCTGACCTTGCGTTTCAAACCGGCCTTGCAGTCTAGTGCATTAACCCACAACGCCACACCAGGAATAAGCTTTGGTCTCTATGTATTTGTTGAATGACATCATGCACCAGCAAACAGTCCACAGAACCAGGGCCTGTTTGCATGAAACTTTGCCCAGATCATTGGGGCTCTGGTGGCTTGTCATCCATATGCTCTGACAGTCTTAGACTGAGTCCTAGACTGCAAAGTCCTTTTGAACTGCAAGGTTGGTGGTTCAAGCTCACCTTAGAAACCCTTTAGAGGCTTTCTATGGGTCGGAACCAACTCACTGGCACTTAACAACAACAATAAAGGGGTTCTGTTAGTGTAGTGGTTATGAATCGGGCTGTTCCGTGGGAGAAGAATGTGGCTTTCTGCTCCCATAAAGTTTTACAGTCTCAGAAACCCTGTACAGGGTTGCTATGAGTCGGAACCGACTCCACGGCATGTAACCACCACCACCACCACCACACCTGTCTGTTGGTCTATATGAGGGCGCTTCCAAAAGTTCATGGAAAAAGTTCACTAACTTTTCATTCCATTTTTCTATAAGCTTTCTGAAGCCCCCTCGTCTAAGGCAGACTTCCAGAGCATTTTATTCACTAGCTTTGGATTTTGACAACTGGGTTGAAGTTAAGATGAACCTGAATCTGTTTATGACTATCTGCTGTTTGTTTTATTTTTGCATCTTTAATATTGTTAGTAATGTGCTACATATAATGTTGCAGAATGTAGTTTGCAGATATTTTCCTTCTCAGGTGTTCACTCTAAGATATTCAATGTTAAGATTTACAGTTCAAAACACTGCCATATAGCAGGCTATGAAAACGGAAAAGAAATTAAGAGAAATTCAACTTCAACTAGAACCAATAGGTCAACAGAATGGAATCTCTGCAGTAAGTTGGAAACTATCTGTAGTGAAGTTCAAGTCAATAAGGAATCCTTTTTGTTCAAGCTGTTCATTATGTGAAAAGGTTTTAGATTCACACTTGACTGCTGCTTACCCTACCAGAAAAACAATGGAAGAATTAAAACAATATATTTTATTAGCTCTAAGGTGGAAGTTTGCACGGCATATTAGGTGACCCATTAACAGTTTCTACACATATTCCTCAGTGCCATTGCTTACATTTGTCACACTGTGTCATCATTCTGTACTCTAGTATCCCTGTTCCCTAACCTTCGCATCTTTGCTTTCTTTTATTTTTTTTTGACCATTTGATCTGATGGATGAAATTTTTAAAGAAAACTCATTACTCATGGGTGATATTCTTGATTTTGTGAACCTATTTGCTATTTAGAGCCCTGATGTGGTACTGTAGGATAAACACTGGACCACAGAGTTGGTTTTAAGCACAAGGTAGATAGTTCAAAGTCACCATCTGTTCCTCAGAAACCCTATATAGGATTAGTATGAGTCAGAACTGACTTCAAGGCACTAAAGAGCAGCAAAAATAATCTATTTAGCCAAGATGGATAATTAATTATCAAGGGATGATTTCAGCTTAAATTCTAAAGAGTATCTTGGGGAATCCTCTAGTCTCAACTGGCTCAATAAATGTGGACTTTTTACGAGTTTTAGTTCCAGTCCTCACTTTTGTCCCTTTTTATAGGATCCATCGATTGTGACCCTGATCAGAATGGTAGTGCTTCTCTCAGAGTAGATAAGACCTTGGTTTATGTAGACATTTTGTCCCGTAGACTGCTTTTTTCTTTGGTTTCCTCCATTCTCTTTTGTTTTGGACAAGTGCAGGGTAATAGTTTTAACTTTGATGGCTGCTTATAAGCTTTTAAGATCCCAGACACTACTCACTACTGTGGTATGTAGAACATACACTTTATGTATTGTGCCAATTAGCTGAGATTTCCCATGAGACAATGATCCTAAGTCTTCAAACCCAGAAAACCAACCTTGCAAGAAGTTTGGTTATGTCTAAGAAGTAGTATGTGGTTCATTTTATATATATGGTGGTTATGTGCTGTGGAGTCAGTTCTGATTCATAGTGACTCTGCACAGGGTTTCTGAGGCTGTCGCTGGAGAAAGATATCATGTTTGGTAAGGTGGAGGGTCAGAGAAAAAGAGGAAGACCCCCAATGAGATGGATTGGCCAAATGGCAACATCATGGCAACAGTAGTGAGGTTGGCCCAGGATTGGGCAGTGTTTCGTTCTACTGCGCCTAAGGTCACTATGAGTCGGTACCGACTTGATGGTACCTAACAACAACACATCTTTACAGGAACAGAAAGCCTCATTTTTCTCCCGTGGAACAGCTGGTAGTTTCAAACTGCTGACCCTGAGGTTCGCAGCCCGATTCATAACCACTAAGCTACCAGAGCTCCTTATTATT
>NW_006408826.1:1892243-1897456 GCF_000296735.1 Chrysochloris asiatica
CAGCATTTAACAATAACAACATGCATATACATATGTATATACATACACACGCACACTTGTATATTCATATGCTTATAGAAACATCTATCTGTGTATACATATATGTGCACATATACATACTCATATGTTTGTATATATATTTGTGTAACTGCACATATATTTTGGGGGTGTTGTTGCAAAATTAGATTTGTCATCTCTTTCAGCAAACATGTCCTTATCTCTTGTGCCTTTCTTCGTGACATCATTTACCTTGGTCAAGCCGTGCAAGATGGAGGGATTTTGCAGCTGAGTTTTGTGGGTACTCTGCTATTGTAGTGTGACTAGCTGTGAGTGGAGGACTCTTCTCTGTCACGGTCTTGGAGTAGGCATATGCTTTGTTGATACCCTTGTTTAGTACCTAGGCCTCAGTGTTTCATGTTGCCCATGTAGAAAACTATGTGTCAAGTTTAGCTTTAGAATTAAGACTGGATTATTTTGTGTGCCAGCATCTCCTTCACTGTATATATTCAGGTATTCAATCGTTGGAGCATTTTTCTAGAAATAACAATGGGAGAGATTCTGTGATACTTTTTATTGACTGGTAAGCAAGTAGTCCCTGAGAATTGTTCAACTACAGATGAAGCAGTTAGAGTTATACAGCGGAAGGATCTACTACCACCAAAAAAAAGAAGATCTGGGAGTACATCCTTTGGACCCAGGGTTCTGTGCTAGGAACCTCCTTGTTGTTTTGTGCCATCGAGTAGTTTCAACTCATAGTGACCTTATATTGGGTTTCTGAGGAGCAGCTGGTGGGTTTGAGCTAACGATCTTACAGCTAGCAGTCCAGTACTTTTCCTACAGTGCCATACCTGGACTCCAGGAACCTCTTAGACCAAGAGCAATATTGATGCCAAAGATATATGGGGATCTCCAAAGACTACTGGGTCCTCTGATGCAGAAAGGAGACACTGACCCTGTATTGAGAGTTACCAGAGAAAGAAGACCTTTCCCTCAAGCTGGTGTGGATGTGGACTTGTAGCCTCCTAAACTCTGAGAGAATACAGTGATGGCTGCAAATTACTGAAGAAATGTGAGGCCAACCCCTGCCGAATCTGGAATGAGATTTGGGCTGAGATGATGAAGATGGCTCCAGTCATTTCACGTTAAGCCTCTCCCCCAACCCCCCTTTCTGATGATTTCATAGACGCCTCCTAAGAGTACAGTGTAGAACTGGCCCCTAGGGCTTCCAAGGCAATAGTTTTTATGGAAGCAGATTGCCACATCTTTCTCCTGTAGAGTGATTGGGTGGAGTCAAACCACCAACCTTTCCTTCAACAGCTACGGTGCCACCAGGGCCCCTAACCCTCCTTTAGCCCCTACCCAGTACCCAAGGCTTTATCATATCACAGAGTCATTCTACTTGTTTCTTTAGAAGACTGTCTCCCCTTAGTGCTTCTGCTGCTTGGCTGCGCCCTCCTCCTCTTCACCCACTCTCTGCGCTTGCTGCAGCCTGAAAGCGCCCACCCACAGGACACAAATATGATTTCCTCAGGATCAAGTCCATAGGTCTCTTGCCACTCTCTCTGGTCAACCCCTCTGGACTCTGAGCAATCTGTACACTTTCCTCTGTGTGTTTTCTCCTCCATTCAATTTTAAAAAGATTTTTGTGGTGGCAAAATGCATATAAAATATATCATTTTAATTGTTTTAAATGTATAATTTAACAACATCAATTACATTCCTCGTGGTGTACAACCATCACTATCTATTTTCAAAATTTTTTTTATCACCCCACACAGAAACTCAGTATTCATCAAGCAATAATTTCCCCCAACCCCCCACATCCAAGCCCCCATTCATCACCAATCAACTTTTCCATCTATGCATTTGCTTTTCCAAGATATGTTATATAGGTAGCATCATACAATATTTGTCCTACTGTGTTTGAATTAATTCACTTCCAGTGTTTTCAAGGTTCATCCATGTTGTAGCATGTATTTTTCCTTCTGGCTGAGCAACATGCCACTGTGTATACAGACCACATGTTGTTTATCCACTCACTCATTTAGGTGACTTCCACCTTTTTTGCCCTGTGCTAAGGGCTGCAGTGAAACCTCATGCACACACATCTGTTTGAGTCCCTGCTTTCCGATCTTTTTTTGTTTGTTTGGGTAGGGAGTGGGTAGGAGTAAGAAGTGAGGGTTAGGTTTGGAACTATGGCTAGGTGTAGGCTAGGCCTAGGGCTTTATTCATTGTTGAGGCTGTGGTTAAGACTAGGGTTAGCATTAAGGGTAAGGGTTAGGTTAGGGCTAGGATTAAGGCTTAGTGTAGTTTTTAGAGTTCAAGTTAGGTTTATTTGAATTAATTAATTTTATTTTTTCTTGAAATGGATTTGATTTCCTGTTTACTTGAAAGTCCTGTAACTGGATTATTTACTCTTTTTAATTGATTTTTTGGTTTTGGTTTTTTTGGTTGCAACTGTATCTCTAGTTCTCTCTTTTATAGGTCTGTTTTACTTTGTATGCTTCTATTATCTGATGTGGTACTGCAGGATAATGCACTGGACCGCAAGGTTGGTTGGAACAAGAAGGTGTGCAGTTTGAACACACCAGCCGCTTCTTGGAAATCATATATAGGGTCGCTATGAGTCAGAACAGACTCAATGACACTTAACAACAACACAGCATATCTGGGTTGAATCTAGGTGATAATGTCATGTTTGTTTGTTTCACATTGTTGTATGCTGTTGTTGGTTCTTTGTTCAAAGAACTCCCCTCCCTTTGTATTTTTTGGTGAAGTTGGTCTGGGTTTTACAAATTTGTTTAATTTTTGTTTGTCTGAAAATGGCCAAATTACATTGTCATACTTGACGTACAGTTTTGCTGGATATATTATTCATGGTTGGTGATTTTTTTTTTTTCTTTCAGTGTTTTCTATATGCCATTCCATTGTCGTGTTGCATACATGGCATGGTTTCTGCTGAGAGATCAGAAGTTACTAGCTTTCCTTTGTAGGTAATGTTTCATTTTTCCTCAATTGCATCAGGATCCTTTCCTTGTCTTTGATTTTGAAAACTTTGATTATGACATGTCTTGGTGGTTTTCTTTTGAGGCCTGTCCTGTTTGGGATTTGTTCAGCTTCTCGAATGGCTATCTTCTCTTCTTTCGTGATGTTAGGGAACTATTCTTCCAACACTCTTGAACAATATTCTCTATTAGATTTTTGTCTCTTCCTGCTCTGGAATTCCAATCACATGTAAGTTATTCCTCTTGATAGTGTCCTACATAAATGTGAGGCTCTCTTTGGATTTTTTGTTCTTTTTTTCTGATTTTTCCTCTAGCAAATGAGTATCAAGAGATTTTTCTTCAAGCCCAGTATTTCAGCTTGCCATTGATTCATTTCTATTTCTTTACCCTTTCAGTGTGTTATCTATTTCTGAAGTCTTAATATGAATCTTCTGGCTTTCTAATTGCTGATTTTGTATGGTTCCCATATTTTCAATTATTTTGTCAAAGTTATTTCCTGACTTTTCTGATACTTTTGTCAATGTTTTCCTTTTTTTCATTGGTTCTTTTCTCGATCTTTCTCACAATCGATTGAAGTTTGCTAATTAGCATTCTTTAAATTCCATATCAGACAGTTGCAATACCATTTTATTATTATTATTATTAGTTACATTTTTATTGTGAACTGACTGATAGTTTACATGGGAGAACATTGGATTTACACCATCGTTTCATTGCAATGATTACAATCTCCTCTATGCATCATCATTCAACAGTATTTGCTTCCATTCCCTCGGGTTTTTTTTTTGTTTTTTTTTTTTTGCGGGGGTGTACACAAAAACACTCAGGAATATGTAATAATTTAAACACCCAAAAGGCATATTCTGCAAACCTGCCTCCTGGCTGCCAGCACCCAGTCCCTCTCTTTCCATGAGTCCGGGGTCCTCATCTGCTCCCTCTCTCCATGTCCTCATCTCTGCCTCCATCTCTGGTGTCGCTTCTTCTCTGTATAGGGTCCCGCATTCTGCTCCTGCTCTTCTCCCTTGATGGTTCTAGGGTTCTCTGCTTTGGGACCAATACTATTTTGGGTTTTATATTTTCTTTCTCTGTATTTTGGTCACTTGTTTGAGGCACTCTGTCTTGTTTATTTGTGTTAAGCTGAAACTGTCTGTTTTCTCGAAGACATTGTGGCGTCATGTTTTTATCCAGTTGGTGATTGTATATTGGTGGATTCTCAGACATCTCTTGGTGGATGTGGTGGAGACCTGAAGTGTAGATGCAGTTAGTTCTCTGTTCACTGTTTGGGTAGTATAGTTCAGAAGTAGGGTATTATGCCAGGCAGAGCACAGGTTGTACAGGAGGGGGTGCCACTGGATGGTGGGCTGGCGAGAGCAGGGACTGACTATGCCCCCGGCTACCAGAAGGGCATGGTAACAAGATAGAACTGCACTCTCTTGCCTGCAGACCACTGTCTCTATAGCCACTTGCAAAAGTTCAAGATGGCCATGCCCTTTCACACCAGTCTACAGTTTACCTGTATGTCTTTTCTCTCACTGAACCTATTCAGCTTTCTCTTCCAGTTGGCATTCTGTCCACCTCTCTGCTCTATCCTCTGCTGCTCAGGGTTCCAGGATCACCATCTGTATCGGTTTCACTGGGTCTCCCATGGCTTTGTTGCAGAGGGTCTGCTCAGTGTATCTTCTTACTCTGCTATCTTGCCCTGGACCATCCCTGCTTTCAAGCAGTGGGATTGCTGGTTCGTTGCTATGTTTAGCTTTTTGAGGACCTGCCAAAAATTTTTTTTTGGTCGGGGGGCTAGATTTCCATTAGATTTTGAGTTCATTGATAGTGGGGATAGTAAATATTTGATTAATTACCAAGAAACTTTTGATGAATGAACCAAATGGAAGCTAAGTGTTCACACTGTATGAGGGATCTTCAAAAAGTTCATGGGAAAAAATCCATTATCTTTTCATTCCATTTTTACACAAAAGTTTTGAAGCTGCATCATATATCAAACTTTAATATGGAGAGGGGTAATGTATGTGGGTCTGGAATATGACAGAAGCCACCTCTAATAGTGGCTCCAGCTGCTATTACTTTAACTAAAATATGCCTTTGTGGAGTTCTCAACAACTTTCCCTTTACCATTACTGGGCTAAAAAATTTTTTTTCCCTATTAGTAAAATAGTTGTTGTTAAGTGCTGTCGAGTCGGTTCCGACACATAG
>NW_006408826.1:1897748-1908194 GCF_000296735.1 Chrysochloris asiatica
CAAAGAGAGAGAGTGAATAGAAGCAAATACTGTTGAATGATGATGCACGGAGATTGTAATCATTGCAATGAAATGATGGTGTAAAACCAATGTTCTCCCATGTAAACTATCACTCAATTCACAATAAAAAAATAAAAAAACAATAACAAAACTAATGTATTGTTGTTGTATTTTTGTATTGCCACCTCCTGGGATTCCCCCCACCCCCAGAATTGTCCATTCTTGCAACTCAGATGCAGAAGTAGCATCAATATTGCCTTTCCTTCTCTCTTCCTCTTTCTTTCTTCCCTTTCTCTCCCTTCCTTTCTTCCTTCGTTCCTATCTTTCCCTTCCTTCTTCTATTCCTTCCACCCTCTCTCCTTCCCTCTCTGCCTCTGTATCTCTCTCTTTTTCTTTCTAGCAGTTACTTACTTTAAGAACACAGGAAGTCATAGCAGAAAGAATATTCACTTTATGGGCCACAATTCTATTGCACTAATGCTAGACATCATTCATAAACCGAAGTAGATTGGAACTTGCTAGTTCCTATGTCATTTCTAGAAGTAAGCCAACTGTGCACTAGAATGGACTTCCTCAGCAAATATTCATTTTCTTTACTGAACAGTCTGGAGGCTCTTTTTGGCCCCTATTAAAGAACTCTCCGATATGGTTGCACTGACTGTGTTGTATTCAGACATAAGCTTGCCTGTCACGTGAGTCTGGGGACCATCTTTTATAGTTATTCCCGGGGTGGAGATAACTTTCATCAAACAACTTTGTATTCACTCAGTTTACGCAAGGTCTCCTCTCTTATCCTCCACTTACTTTAGTTACAAGTACTGCATTTCTAATCACAACTGTAGGGAGAAAAAATTTTAAATCACAGTAGATTCTTCTAGCATTATTTATTTCAGACTTTATTGTGTGCCTTACAGTGAAAAGCTATACACTGGACACTAGAACAATGTGGAAGTTATGGGTGCAAACTGCCTTCAAATTGAAAGTCAGCATATCATTTACAGTTGACTCCTGAACATGACGGGTGTGACCTGTGTGGCTGGCTTGTACATGGATTTTTCTCCTGTGTCCATGGCAGTGACATTGACGAAAATACCTTATGATGCTCATCACCTTGGCGTATGTGAGCAGTTCATCTCTGTGGTTAGGGGGACTTGAAAGGTGAGGGGCTAGCAGTTACTGCAGAGGTGAATTGATTAGGGGAAGTGATTAGTGTCACAGAACATTTTAAGCAGACACTTGTCAACACTTGAGCTCACCCCAGTAGAAACAGTTAAAAAAGAAAAAAAAAAGCCTACGTAATTTAAACCTGTGTTGTTCAAGGGTCAACTGTATTTGTACCTCACTGAGTGAGAAGGTTTGCTGGTTAGGTAAGTTGGTAAGTCTTAATAAAATATTAAAAGCCAAAACTCACTGCTATTGCATAGATTTCAACTCATAGCGACCCTGTCTAGGGTTTCCGAGGCTATAAATGTTTATGAGAGCAGTTCAGTGCTTATCCTATAGCACTGGTTTAAAAAGAGGCATCAGACATTGTACCCCTACCCTTGAAAGGAGTCCTGTGTGGCACTGTAGGTCAGTGGTTCAAGTCCACCAGTCACTCTTTGGAAATCCTACTCAGGGTCAGTATAAGTTGGAACAAACTCCACAGCACTTAACAACATCAGCAGAAGCAAAACCCTTGTGAAAAAAAAAAAAAGAAATATAAATGTAAATAAAAATATAAAATGCCAAAAATTCAGGGTATACATAACCAATGTCCATTAATATTATACAACCCAGGTTTTCTTTTAAATAGCTTCATGTGAGTGCTTCCATCTCAGCGTGATTTAAACCAAAAACCAAAAAACAGGAGCTCTGGTAGCATAGTGGTTACGAATTGGATTGCAAACTGCAAGGCCAGCAGTTCAAAACTACCAGCTGTTCCACAGGAGAAAGATGAGGCTTTCTTCTCCCGTAAGGATTTCCAGCCTCGGAAACCCTGTGCAGGGTCGCTATGAGTCAGAACCGACTCCACGGCACATCACAACAACAACATTGCTGCTAAGTCCGTTCCAACTTATAGGGACCTGATGAGACAGAGTAGAAATGCACTATAGAGTTCCCAAGGCTGTAGCTCTTTATGGAAGCAGATGGCCTCATCTTTCTCTTGCAGAGTGGCCAGTAGGTTTGAACTGCCAACTTTTCAATTACCAGCTTAGTGCTCACCCACTGACCACCAGTGTGCCTTAGATGACTGAAAATTTGGCAACAGCCTAAATGTTGAACAATAATCCAGCATTGGCTAATTGAACTCTGATGTACTCAGGTAATACCATATTTATTATGTAGCGATAAGAATGTTGTGATAGAAACAGAGTCCATAGGTGGGGATGATATTCATAGTATATCCGTAACTGGAACATACCAGATTACGTAAAAGTAAGTTCAGTCTGTTGTTGTTGTTGTTAAGTGCTCTCAAGCTGGTGAGCTTGAACCGCTGACCTTGAAGTTCAAACTGACTTTGCAGTCTGAGGCATTAGCCCACAGTGCCAAACCAGAACTCTAAGTTCAGTATGAACCCTATAAATTACATATATTGACAATATAATTTCTTAAATTGTTAACAGTGTCTGCCCCAGGATTGTGTAATTAAAGGTGGATTTCATTGGTTTTTTGTTTTTGTTTTTGTTTTTTTGTACTTTTCTATATAGTCCAGAGTCCTGGTGTGATACAGTAGGATAAGCACTTGATTGCAAGGTTGGGTTGAACCACAAGGTTGGCAGTTTGAACTCACCTGCCGCTCTTTGGAAACCCTATACAGGGTTGCTATGGATAGAAACCATCTCAAAGACACTTAACAACAACACCAACATATAGTTGTTGCTGTTGTTAAATGTTATTGTTGTTGTTAAATGCCTTTGAGTCAGTTCCAACCCACAGCGACCCTGTATAGGGTTTCCAAGGAGCCGCTGGTGAGCTTGAACTGCCAACCTTGCAGTTCAAACGGCTCTTCAGTCTGGCGCATTAACCCACAGCACCACACCAGGACTTCTATATAGTTAACTATATAGTCCATAGTTTTATATTGAACATGTATGTATTTTACAATCAGGAAAAGAGAGCGTGTCTTTCTTCGTTGTCAACACTGTGTACTTGAATAGCAGCCTTCAGAAAGATTTTTTTAAATCCCAACCCCAAAGCCAACAAATGTAATCTTATTTGAGGGAGCCAACCTGAAGATTCTCTGTGCTTAGCTCAAAGTTGCTGATTCCTAGTCATTGCTGGACTGAATGAGTAAATGTTTCCTCAGGGCCGTGGGTTTTTCATGCAGGACCTGTGAAGAGCGAAGCAGAGTGAGACCTTTGATACCAATTGCCTGGATCTGGGTCCTGAGTACTTTATACAAGGCCTTCATATCGCTCATCTCAGAAGCATAAAAGCAGGACAGGATTTTCAGAAAGTGAGAATGGGGCCAAGCAGATAATGCTTCCTGTTTTCAGTCAAGAAAAAGTACCAACAAGAACCTGGATGCCGGGAGGTGATAAGAACGCCACACACAATGAAGGGAATCAATGCAAAGTCCCTCTGTGGTCAATAAACACTTAGTGTCTGAGGAAATTTTTCCAAGAGACCAGTGAGCTTTAGACCTGGCATCCCTCCACTATAAGACCCAAAATTTCAGGGATAATTGATGGACCGTGATGCAATTAGACATTTGCAAACTATAGTGTTGCTGTTGTTTTTAAGTGCTGTTGAGTCAGTTCCAACTCATAGATACCCTGGCTAGGGTTTTCAAGGAGCAGCTGGTGAGTTTGGACTGCCAGCCTTGTGGTTCAAACTGACTTTGCAGTCCAGTGCTTTATCCCACAGTTCCACACCAGGCGCTGCCTTCAGGTTGGCCCCTGAATTACGATGACCCTATGGACAGTAGGGTCCTGGTGTAGCACTGCAGCATAATGCACTGGACAGCACGGTCAGTTTAAATCTCAAGGTTGGCAGTTCAAACCCACCAGCCACTCCTCAGAAACCTTATACAGGGTCGCTATGAGTTGGAATAGACTTGACGGCACTGAACAACAACACAACAACATGGAGAGTGGAATGCAATGTTGCTTAGTCCTTCGTCATCCCCATGATGGGTTGTAGATCATATCATTGTGATCCCTAGGATTTTAATTGGCTGGCTTTGTGAGGGAGGGGACATAGATCACTAGATCTTTCTTTCTAGTCTGCCTTAGTCTGAAATCTCCACTAAACCTGTCTGGTATCAGAGCAACGTGCAGGTCCCTGACAAACGGGTACACTGTTGGTCTGGAACCAAACTTGAATCTCCCCTGTGGAAGGTGAGGATTCTACCACACTGAACCACAATGCTGCCTCCCATCTCCCAGGAGCATAGTACACGATGAACAGTGGTTTTCACTGCGGCTAGAATTGAGTTGTTGTTGTTAGGTGCCATCAAGTTGATACCAACTCATAGCGACCCTCTGCACAACAGAACAAAACACTGTTGGGTCCTGCGCCAACCTTACAATCACTGCTACGTTTGAGTCCATTGCTGCTGCCACTCCTTCTTCTTGGGGGTCTTTCTCTTTTTTGATGACACTATACTTTACCAAGCATGGTATCCTTCTCCAGCGACTGGTCCCTCCTGATAATATGTCCGAAGTGTGAGAGATGAAGTCTCACCATCCTGGCTTCCAGGGAGCACTCTGGCTGGACTTCTGTTGGTTCTTTGAGCAATCCACGGTACTTTCAATATTCTCCTCCAACACCATAGCTCAAATGCATCAATTCTTCTACTGTCTCCCTTATTCACTGTCGAACTCTCACATGCATATAAGGTCATTGACTCGAGTACAGCATGTGAAAAAAACATAACCTGAGAAAGCAACCCCATAGTTGAGATGGTCCCTTCTGGAATGGGACTCAACCATGTTCTCCCGAGTCCTAGTCATGAGGTTCTAGGACTAAGCCCAGTCGTGTCTTAGAACTGAGTCTGTAGAAGATGTGAGCCTGGAAGAAGAATGTCATTTATAACTGGGAAAGAAAGCAGAAGGGTCAAGAATCACAAGATGGATCACCCACCACTCTGGAAGGGCAGTATTAGCTGGATAAGTTGGATAAGCTTAGTGGAGTAAGCAGAGAGGAGAGCAAAATGTGGGGGCTGGAGCTGATGCCAAAAGTAATTTCACAAGCACAGCCTTTCTCCACATGGCCTGGAATGCTTCCCTAGGCAAGGGGCATGCTCTTAAAGCTCCAGGACAGCTGTTGCACCCCATTCCCTGGCCCAATACATGTGGTCTAGGGCTGACAATCAGGAAGAATTGTGTCTTTCGAGATGAGGTTGCAGTTAGTAGCCCCTGCCAAGTACCTCTGTCAAAGGGTTAATCTGAAGTTTAACGAAACACTGTCCTTTGTGAACCATGGAACACCACATACTTTCATTAGCCAAATATTTCATGAGCAGCTGTTCTGTGTAAGACACTATAAGTAGAGTGAAGCGGGTATGTTGTTGTTAGGCGCCATCTAGTTGGTCCCAGCCCTATGCACAACAGAACAAAACATTGCCAGGTCCTGCGCCATGCTCACAATTGTTGTTATATTTGAGCCCATTGTTGCTGCCACTGTGTCAGTGCATCCTGTTGGGCTTTTCCTCTTATTCACTGATGCTCCATTCTTGCAAACAGGATGCCCTTCTCCAGGTACTGGTTCCTCCTAACAACATGTTCAAAGTACAAGACAAGAAGTCTTATCTTTACATCCTTGTAAAGTATATTCTGATTGTACATCTTCCAAGACAGAAATATTTGTTCTTTTGGAAGTCCAGCGTACATTTAATTCTCTCCACCAACACCATAATTCAAATGCATCTATCCTTCCGTGGTCTTCCCTTACTCATTGTATCTGATGTGATTGAAAATACCATGGCTTGGGTTAGGTAGACCTTAGTTCTCAAACTGATTTCTTTGCTCTATAACATTTTTTAAAAACTTTTTTATTGTGAATTTTGTGATAGTTTACATGGGAGAACATTAGCTTTGCATTCATCCTATCGTATATTGTTTCATTGCCGTGGTTACAATCCCCTCCATGCATCATCAACCAACCAAAGGGTATCCCCTGCAAGCCTGCCCCCAGGTCGTCAGCACACAGCCCCTCTCCCTCTCTGGGTCTAGAGTCCCCAGCCGCTCCATCTCTCCATGTCATCATCTCTGCCTCCATTGGTGTCACTGTTTCACTGGGTAGGGTCTCGCACTCTGCTCTTCTCTCTTGATGGTCCCAGGGGCCTCCGCTCCTAGACTGTAAAGTTAATCACTCCCCTCCTTTTGCTACAAAATGTCTACCTTTACATTTCCAACCCTTACAGTCAGTCCTGATAACAGTTATTCACTATTGTATCACAAAAGACCTATCCTCATTTCCTTTCATCAGCCCTGCCTAGACAGATTGGATACTACTCAGTGGAGATACTACCTTCTTCTGCACCCTCTGGAACTAGTCTCCCTCTTGAAAGGTTGTAAGCCAGTCACTTCTTGCCTTTGTAGCCCCCCTCCACCCGCATTTTGGGTAGCCAATGTCTAAGTTGTCCATCCCTGTTACCCTGTGTATCAAGGGGGTGGTAATGATCCATGCTGTAAAGATTTGTTCCCTCTTTTGAGCTACTGCTTCCATAAGTGTAGGTCAAGTTCATCAAATTGTATCAGATTACTTTTTTTTTCTTCTTTCCTCTTCTACTTCAGCTCTGATCATCCAGCCATCATCAAGTGGGTACTATTTGCAAGTATGGATGCTCTTGCGCATCTCCCCTCACTTCATATCAGCTGGACGCTTCACTCTCCACTCCAATCCTCCATGGCCACGTCACTTCCTCTGGGCCCAGGAGTCCCCAGGTCTTCCCACACTGCTGGCCATCTAGGTCTCCACCTGGGTTCACAGGAGTCTATTGAACATTGTAGGGCTTAGCTTGCAGCTTTATTGCTGTTTTTCCCTCACTTCCCCTTATCGGTGACCAGTCAGAGCACATGTCTGCTCGTGTATTCCCATTGAGTCTTAGTCTTGGAAGGGGGTTTGCCTTGAGGGGATGTGACCACTTGCCTTGATGGCTCCCAGGGGAACAACTTGCTTGTTCTGGTAGTAGTCAATCAGACTGCTGTTATTGTTTTTTACTTTTTCCTGCTCGTCTTTCTTTCAGGGCGTATCTTCTGTTCTCCTAAGTGCTCAACATCTGCTCGTTTTTAAAATACTGGTGGCATGGCTTCCTGCATCACAGCAACACACAAGCCAGTACAATCGACAAACTAACAAAGGAGTGTTGAAGATGGTATGCTGTCAATTTCAATCCATACTGACCCTGTATAGGGTTTCCTAGGAGCGAATGATGACCCTACATTTCAGTTCAAACCAAGTTTGCAGTTCAGTTCATTAACCCACAACACCGCACCTGGGTATAGAGATGAGTATAATACATGCTCTCAGTAAACAGAGACTGTCTCATCTTAGATCATAAATGCAAGAAGACAGGTAGAAAAGTGTGGGTCTTGTTCCAGGTAGAGTGCTAGGGAAAGAAAGGATGTGAGAGTGACAGATTAGAGCAACTCTTCTTTGGAAAAATTGCTGGATATTTTGATGGAGACTGTCTTGGAAATGTGGATGGCAGTGGTTCAGGTAGAGATGATGTGGGTCTGACTTACAGAGGTGGCAGTGCAAATAAAATGGAATCACATAGAATTGCTGAACACATTCCAAAGCTAAATTGGATCCGAATTAGCAACTGATTAAATGTTGGTAATAATGTAGAGAGGAAACAAAGGTTGCAAGCCTGAGTCACTTAAATAGAGTCATTCTAAGAAATAGAGAAATCAGCTAGAGGCATCGATATGAGAGAGGGGAAGACTTGCTTGATTTTTGAACCCAGGTGAGTTTGAGATATTGGTAGAACATCTAAATGGTGAAACCCAGAAGGCCTTGGGCATGTGGTATCGTCCACTGCAGCAGATTCCCTGTGCTCTCCCAACCCCACTTGCCTTTTAGCTACTTATGTAATGAGTTTCTATTATGAGTTTCTATTAGCTTCTGTTTGGAGAAGAACTATGCTTGTTCAATATGTAACTGGGAAATCACAGGTTTGCAATACTATTATTTCTATCAGAAAACCAGTGCTTTTGAGAAAGGTCAAGGCTAAGAATGAAGGATCCTATTCACAGAAGTGATCATTATAACCATTGAGAAGAAGAAATCATTAAGGGAGAGAATGTACTTCTAAAATAGAGAAAAGAACAGTGGATACGGTTTAAAAAGCACAGGATCACTTCTACCAAGGATGAGAGAAAACAGGAAAGAAGAAAACAACAGTCATGTCATGTCATGAAAACTAAGAGATGGCAGGAAACAGTCTCAAATGCTACAGGGATTTTTAGTAGAACAGAGACTGACTGGCTTTGCAGGTGAGAAGTCTGGGAAGTCTTACCTGGCCTGTGACAAAGCAGTCTCATTAGTGGTATGTGGTAGAGGAAGGAGGACCCAGTTAAAAGTTTATGAGTAAATCGGAGTTGAAGAAATGAAAGCTGTGAGCGTCTACTCATACCCAATCATATCTGAGGAGTGGGGCAAGTTGGATTCCTCACAGTAACCTGTAAAACAAAACGTTGTTGAGTGGATTTTGACTCAGAGTGACCCGATAGGACAGAACTGCCCCATAAGGTTACTGGAGCTATAAATCTTTACAAAAAGAGACTGCCTCATCTTTCTTCAGTAAGTTAGAATCGCCGACCTACCTTTTAGCAGTGCAATACTTAACTCATTGTTCCACCAGGGCTCCTTAGAGTCAACTTGTTGTTGTTGTTAAGCGTCGTCGAGTCGATTCCAACCCATAGCGACCCTGAAAGGAGCTCTGGTAGCGTAGTGGTTACGACTCGGGCTGTGAACCGCAAGGTCAGCAGTTCGAAACTACCAGCTGCTCCGCGGGAGAAAGATGAGGCTTTCTACTCCCGTAAAGATTTACACCCTCGGAAACCCTGTACAGGGTCGCTATGAGTCGGTTCCGACTCCACGGCACATAACAACAACAACAACAATAGGGTTTCCGAGGAGCAGCTGGTGAGCTTGAACCACAGACCTTGCAGTTCAAACGGCTTTGCAGTCTGGTGCATTAACCCACAGCGCCACACCATGATGTCTGTACTTCACTTTAATGAACTGAGGGGCCCATAAAAGTTTGGATTCCCAGGTCCTGGCCCTAGAATTCATATTCTGTTTTCTCCTATCTGGGACCTAGGAATCGAGCTTCTTAAAAAGCACTCCAGGAATTTCTTATGTTAGCTTTAGCCAGCAGCTATCAAATCCAGTTAGACTGGCTAACTGCTGGCTAGACCTTTTCTTTTTTCAGTCAAATGTGTACAAGGTTTTTACAGAAAAATCCTTGTCACTCTTAGCAATATTATTCTGGGATGTGACCTGTCCTTCCTTTCTCCTTTCCAAATTTCTATTTATGATTCTTTCATGTGAGTTCAGACAGTTCCAGCACTTCCAAAATTAACCCAAGACAATTAGTCAACAAGACTGAATTAGCAGGGCGTTTCACAGTCAATTGCATCTCTCCCACCTTAAAGGAAAAGTTCAGAGTTGGATCAAAATAGGGTGTCCTTTGGATGAACAGGTGGCTGGTTTTCCTCTTGGGGCTGCATTTTCTCATGAATGTTCCTGAAGTGTCATCTCTCTTGACTATCAGCGTAATATTACAAATTGAATACTGAGCTCCCATAAACCAACAAAAACCATGACAACAACACTCATTTTGTCTCATGGCTACCCCATGTTTGTGCAAATAGAACTGTGCTAACACCATAGGATTTTCAGTGACTTTTTTTTTACCTTCCAGCAGCAGATCATCAGGTCTTTATTCTGAGATACCTCTGGGTAGACTCAAACCTCCAACATTTTGGTTGGTACCGTTTGTACCACTCAGAGATTCCCATTACTAGATTTGGTAGTGGCTGTGTGCCGTGGAGTCGGTTCCGACTCATAGAGACCCCATAAGGGTTTCCGAGGCTGTAAATCTTTACGGGAGCAGAGCACCTCATCTTTCTCTCACGGAATAGCTGGTAGTTTCGAACTACTGACCTTGAGGTTTGCAGCCTGATTCATAACCACTACGCTACCAGAACTCCTTACTAAATTAGGGAAATAGAAAAGCTATCACTGCTACTACACTGAATTCAGAGTCTAGATCTGCAAGGGTTATTAAGGCAGGACCATATTAAAGTGGCTGAAGTCATTGAAAACATTTTTTTTTTAAATTGTGAATTGAGTTACGGTTAACAGAGCAGATCATCAGTTTTACATTAAACAAATCATATACTTTGTTTCATCTCAATGACTGTAATCCCCTCCATGGAACATCACTTATCCCACTTCCTCCCTCTGTTTAATGTTTCCATTCCTCCTCTCCCAACCCTTTTGAACTTT
>NW_006408826.1:1908578-1911706 GCF_000296735.1 Chrysochloris asiatica
ATATTTAATCTCAAATGGTTTACCTTTGTAGGGTGTGCATACCTCATTAGTGTTGTTCTCTTCCCCATATACCTATTTACTGCTTGACTGAAAATTGAACTGCCAGAGTGATTTCAGTTCCAAACCTGAAAAGTGACAAAGGGCCAGAGTCTCAGAGACAGGCTCTATCTGATCAATAATTGTGGTCTTTTGGATGATTTTGAGTTTTGTTCCGCATCCCCCCCCCATCCTGGATCTTCTAATAATCTTTTCAGAGTAGTTGGTAGTGGTAGCCAGGCACCATCTGGTCCTTGTGGTCGCAGGGAAATGCCATATGACCCAGCAATCACTCTACTTGGTATATATCCTAGAGAAATCAGATTCATAACCATGTTCATTGGAGCACTATGCGTCAGAGCAAAAAGATGGAATCAATCTGAACATCCATCAATGGAAGAATGGATAATCAAATCTTGCTACACATGTCCACAATGGAAAGTTATGCATACACACAATGGGATACTGATGAATCTGTGAAATACCTCATAACATGGATGGACTTGGACTATGCTGTGTGGAATTCATTAATTACAAAAGGCCAAATATTGTATGAGACCACTATTGTAAAAAGTCAAGAAAAGGTTTCCATGCTAAAAGAAACATTTTGAATGGTTACCAGTGGTGGGAGGGAAGAGGAAGGAATTTTCTTCTGTTTTTAAAAGCATACCTCAAAGCTGATTCTCCAGTTGCCAAAACTTTCTCTTCTGTTCTCTGTATGGCTACCCTAATTCCCTTATGTTGCAGGTGAGATGCCTGCCCTATTGTTTCGTGCTTCATGGAGAAACATAGTCATAGAAAACAGCGATCCAAGCCTTTATATACACAAAGACCATTATTATATTGCCCCCAGAGTCTTTAATTTCAAGCTTCACATATTTTTCTCTTTCCCACAGAAGTTTTAAGTGGTTAGTATTTCCCAATCACTGAGGTTGTGAAATTAATAAAGTAATCAATATACTAGCCCTTGCTTTCAAATAACTCATTATATGTTCGAGAGGGTTTCAAAAAGTTCATGCAAAAATGGAATTAAAGCATGATGGAATTTTTTCACAAACTTCTGGAAGCCTGCTCATATGGAGAGAGTGAGAGAGAAAGTCAGTAAGGGAGCAAGCACTGTGGCACAATGGTTAAGTGCTTGGATGCTAACCAAGAAATTGGTGGTTTGAATCTAGCCAGTGGCTCTGCGGGATAAAGTTCTGGCAATCTGCTTCTGTAATCATTATAGCTGAGGAAACCTTATGGGCCAGTTCTCTGTCACATGGGGTCCTTGTGAATCAGAATTGATTCAGTGGCATCTAACACACACGTGTCTCTCATATATGTATGTAAACAAAGGAGCTTCAAAAGGTTTTTTTGAAGAACTCCATTATCTTTCCATTTCATTTTCCCATGAACTTTTTGAAGCTCCCTTGTATATGCATGTATACCTTTCTTCCTAGGAGAGCCTGGTGGATTCCAACTGCAGACCTTTTGGTTAGCAGCTAGCCACTTAACACGGCACCGCCAGGGCTCTTTCTCTCTCTCTCTCACTCTATCTATCTATCCATCCAGCTGTCCATCCAGTTTATCTATCTATCTATCTATCTATCTATCTATCTATCTATCTATCTATCATCAAGATCTACATATAGAGCAAGACCCACCCATAACATGTAAGCACCAGATAGCAAGCACATATTATATTCTGATGGTTTCTTTCCAGAGAAGGTGGCCTGGAACAATGCAGCACAAGAGGAAACAAGGAGTGGATTTTTTTTTCCCCCCCTTGGAGCCATCAAATGTCATAGAGCAAAATGCAGAGTATGGGTGACATGAGAAGTAAAGAGTTTTAAGGCAATTTGCAAATTTGAAATCGCAGAGTCCAGAGAATTCTGAATGAAGTGATCCAAGAAGAAGGCAGTTTATAGAGTTTATATAAGAAAATACAAGTAACTTTAGTAAATATTCAGTGATTGGTTAACATTTAGATTGTTGTTAAGTGCCATTGATTCAGTTCCAACTCATAGCGACCCTGTAAAGGGTTTCTGAGGAGCAGTTGGTAGGTTTGAACTGCTGATCTTTCAGTTAGTAGGCCAGTGCTAACTAATCCTACAGTGCCTCACCAGGACTCCATTTTAGATAATGGTCCTAAAGTTGGGTAGGTGTACATCTGATTGGTAGGAGACTACAGATGATTCTAAAGTTGTTTTGTTGTGTGTGGTTTTTTTGTTGTTTAGTTACAAAGTCATCATCAAATTGGGTCCATCTAGCCTTAAAGTAATTATGAGACCCTCCTTGCATGACTGCAGAGCAGATGTGCAATTCTAGTTTGTTTTGAGTAAGCATCTGTTCTGAGAATTGTTTTGTACCTGACCTCTTAAGCAACAAGTAAGACTCTTTAAGTCAACAGAATCACATTGTTCTCTTTAATTATTTACCAAGTAAATTTCTCAGGTGGAGAGTTACAAGAATGACAGGCTACATTCCTGATGCAGAGACAACTTTTGATTCCAAATGGAGTTTTAGTCTCAGATCTTAGCATAGCCACCATCTCATGTCCGAGTCCTACGTTCATTTGGGGTGCTCTTACTGACACACCAGACTACAATTGACCTGGGTCTTGAAGTGTCAGTAGGAGTTCCCCGTATTCAATGATCTCCAAATCACCTGAACTCTTGTACTTGAGTTCGGTAACCACATGCAAGCAGCAGTGTGTTGTCCTCTCCTCACGTATTACCCTGTCCTTTATAATTGACACTGATCCCCACAGCCTAGAACCCCTCCAACTTCTCTAGGAATCCTTAGTGAAGGCTGATGGCTGTTCCACTCAGTCACCTCTGGATCTCATTTCCTGTGGTCGCTGACTCCTTGAACTTCGTTATGAGGCTTAACTCCTGCAGTAAGCCTGCTGCCCTTTTCCCTGCATTCATCCACGCCAACCCTGCACTCCACTCCCTGCCTTCCACTGCCCCTCAGTCTTGACCTATGGCTGTGTACATGCGGCAGACTTTACTGAAGGCGTGAAAACATCAAAGTCTTACTAGGAGTGCTGATCACACCTTTGCCCTAGAAGAGTGGGCTCTTGCCTTCTACTGATTAGGAATAGTCTG
>NW_006408826.1:1912041-1919879 GCF_000296735.1 Chrysochloris asiatica
GCGCTTTGTTCAAGATGGATTTCATTGCAAAGGCCTCTGTTGGGGCAGACAAAACATCCTGGGATGTTATACAAGCTTAGTTCTTTGAGACTTGGGTTTGAGCCCCTACTAGAGACTGATGTCCTGCTCTGCCTTCAGCAGAAAATTGTACTTCAACATTGGGAACTGGGTAGAATCAGCTCAGCCTGGAGGACACCTTACAAGGAAATAAAATACACACTTTTTAGGGGTAGATTTTCTTAATTACATGTCCCATCTTATAAGGGAGTAAATGCAGACTTTTTAATGGGTGGTCTTTCTTAATGACATGTCCCAGGATGTGGCTGCCCAGCTATGTGCTCTGAGCATGTTCTGCACATCTTTAGCAGTGCTCAAGCAAGGAGAAGTGCAGGCCGCAACACGTCAGCTAGAACTAACAAGGTTTTAGTCACAAGGCTTTTTAGTCAATAAGTGGCTCATGTTTAATCCTGATTTCTGGACCCCCTTTTCCTCTTGTCTCAGAAGGAAGGATGGTTGAAGGATGAGTGGGAGCTGAAATCCAGCCCGTGTACCGCTCTCCATGCCGTGTGCCCTGATTGGGTCCTGGGAAGAGGAGACACCTTTTCCTGATGAATGCAGACATGTTTTATGGGTTGGTGGAGCCCTTAGTACAGCTCAGCAACCTCAGGTTGAAGTTCTTAAAATTAGTTGTTATTTTTGTCCCCTGGTAGGATTGCCAAGCTTAGCAATTAAAAATACAGGATACCTACTTCAATTTGAATTTCAGATAATGATTTTGTAGTATAAGTATGTCCCATGCAATATTTGGAATATATTTATACTAAGAAACCATTCATAGATTCATTGTTGGTCTGAAATTGAGAAACAAGCTGCCCAGTTAAATTTGATCTGACAAAGGCACCCCAGGCATATTGTCCATTCCTTTCGGAAATAAACTTGAGATTCAGTTGCTTATAATGAAGAAAGCACAGCCTCTTTCTTCTGCCTTCTACCTCTCCTCTTTTCCTCTCTAGCTCACTTCCTCCAACCCACAGAATTCTCTTCATTTTTTTAAAGAGAGCAGTTTAACGGGTAGGCTGTTCTCAGCCCAGACTATTCATGATCTGCCCACAAGGCTCATCCTCATCACCAAACATGTTTTTCGTCCTAAACAAAACCAGTACTCTTCCAGAGAGGAATTCTGCCGCTAGCTCATAACATAGCAAGGATTCCTACTCCTCAACAGAGTTATTGCTGTTTTTAAGTGCTGTTGAGTTGGTTCCAACTCATAGTGACCCTGTATGGGATTTCTGAAGAGTAGCTGGTAGGTTTGAACCATTGACCTTGTGGTTAGTAGTCCAATGCTTATCCTACAGAGCCACACGAGGATTCCTCAACAGAGTTGCATAGCCCTAAAATGAGCAGACTTCATGTGGGAGGTTGACCCATTATCATAATCATCATTGGCCTTTCTTTCTTAGGTTTCTCATAATGAATAAACAAACACATGTGATGATCTTTGGGAAGATAATGGTGGTGGGTGGTGGTTATGTGCTGTGGAGTCAGTTCCGACTCATAGTGACCCTGTACAGGGTTTCCGAGGCTGTAATCTTTACAGGAGCAGAAAGCCTCATGTTTCTCCCACGGAACAGCTGGTAGTTTCGAACTGCTGACCTTGCGGTTCGCAGCCTGTCTCGTAACCACTACACTACCAGAGCTCCTTGGAAAGATAATGCAACCTGTATATTTTTAGTCTAGCAACTGAATCATACAGCTCCGAAGAGTAGGAGTGAAAGAGATTATTATATTCTCTAATCCATACTTTTCCTTCCTCAATTTGCAAATAAAGGGGCTGTGACTTGCTCAAGGTCACACAGCCAGTTGATGATAGAGTTGGACTTCTCCCTGGATGGTGCAAATGGTTAACATGCTGGGCTGCTAACCAAAAGGTTGAATGTTCATGTCCACGCAGAGGTGCCTCAGAAGAAAGGTCTGGCAATCTACTTTTAAAGATCCTCTGGAACACAGTTCTACTCTGACACATAGGGAGTAGCTGTGAGTTGGAGTCCACTCTTTGGAAACCGGATTTATTTATTTATCTATTTATTGGTTGTTATGCCTTTGAGTTGTGGTGTTGGAGGAGAATACTAAAAGTGCCATGGACTGCTAAAAGAACCAATAGATCTGTTCTGGAAGAAGTGCAGCCAGAATGCTCCTTGGAGGCCAGGATGGCTAAGCTTCGTCTCTCATACTTTGGACATATTGTCAGGAGGGAACAGTCACTGGAGAAGGATATCATGCTGGGTAAGATGGAGGGTCAGAGAAAGAGAGGAAGACCCCCAACGAGATGGATCAGCCAGGCGGCATCATTGATGGTGTCAAGTGTGGCAGCAGTGGTGAGGTTGGCCCAGGATCGGACATTGTTCGTTCTGCTGTGCATGGGGTCACTATGAGTCGTTTCTGACTCGATGGCACCTGACAACAACAACATTCTGACTGGTGGTTATTCTAGGCTGAGCTAAGGTGAGATATAAGATTCCCAGCTTGCTACTTACTCAGCCTTCCTAGGAGAATCCGGACTACACCACTCTGTCCCAGGCCCCAGGTCCAACTTTTCGGGATCTCAGTGGTCTCAGCTGCTGGAAGCCACCTCCCATTGCCTACCACTCTGGTCCTGCCTTGGAGTTTGATTTACCCATGATGATATCCATGTTAAAACAAACAAACAAATGACATCACGTTCATTGCAGTGAGAAGTAAGTACTTAGCACTCTGAGCGGAAGTACAGAAGGTCTTCTCACTGGCAAAATATGTCAAGTGTGATTTTTATGGCCCAAAGGAATTCGTGTCAGTGAATGATGGTGTAGACATTTCTAAGCTCCTGAGCCTTCTCTTTGGAGCCAGTGCTAAAGGCCAAGTTCAGCTGAGAGGGTTTCCTTTCCACCACTCTAGTTTGCCCTAAATTTGTTGCCTCAGTACATGTTGAACACTCTTTCTGACCTTTCTTGATTTGACTGAACTGCTAATGGGACCCAATCAGTCATACTGCAGAAGGGCTCTGGCCTCTGGTGAAGACTTGGACAAATTTTAGAAATCTTTTGTTTTAACCTCCCCCTGGTGGTGAAAAACAGTTGGGAAGCTGAATGATTTAAAGAGGAGGAAATGTGAGTCAATCGTAACAAAATGTCTCCACTTGAAAAAAGTAGATGACTTTACCTTTTCAGTGCAGAAAGAGAAACGAGTATGTCTTCCACCAGACACAGCAGTGATCATTACCTGTGTGCATAGTGTATTTCACAAAGGTCAGAAAGGCAAGAATCTACAGACTGACCATGTCTTGTGTTCCTTCTTTGGCATTTAGGACATATGCTTGTGACTATTGGAATTACACTGAATTAGGAAGATAAGGGGCAGTTGTGGTTCTGTGGCAGAATTCTCGCCTTCCACGCAGAAGACCTGGGTTCGATTCCTGGCCAGGACGCCTCATGCACAACCACTACCAGTCTGTCAGTGAAAGTTTGTGTGTTGCTGAGCAAGTTTCAGTAGAGTTTCCAGACTTAGATAGATAAGGAAGAAAAAAACATCAGACACAATTTACTACTGAAAATCAGCCAATAAATACCCTGCAGATTACAATGGTCTAAGCCCCAACCAATCATTGGGATGGTGCTGGATCAAGCAGTATTTCATTTTGTTGTGCGTGGAGTTACAGTGAGTCAGGGGCTGACTTGAATGATATCAGCTAGAGCTAACAATGCCCACCACAGGAAAATAAGGTTGAATAGCCTGCTGCTGGTCAGCTTTTCCTCACCTTTCCTCATCATTAGGATATGAAAATTAGATGTCTATGCTAGTTAGACATCTATTTTTCACAAGATTGGCAGTTCAAAATCACAAGCTGCTCCTTGGAAACCCTCTACAGGGTCACCACGAGTAGGAACTGACTCAATGGCATTTAACAACAACAACATGCCTGTTAGAACTGTGTGCAAAATAAGAATGAAGCATTTCAGAGTGAGTTGCTAGAACAGAGTACACAGAGATCCTCAGTAACTGGAGAGTAAACACATGAAAGAATGAATGGAATCTATTTTCTTTAGTGTCTATATTTTGTGAAAAATTACATTTTGCCTGCTCAGAGGATTTTTATGATTTTTATGTTAGGTAATTCTGGTAGCGTAGTGGTTACGAATCAGGCTGCTAATCTCAGGGTCTGCAGTTTGAAACTACCAGCTGTTCTGTGGGAGAAAGATGAGGCTTTCTGCTCCCATAAAGATCTACAGCTGCGGAAACCCTGTGCAGGGTCACTATGAGTTGGAACCAACTCCACGGCACAAAACAATGACAACAACAACTTCTTCATAGTTGGATTTGATAAGTATGAAACATACAAATGGGTTAGATATTAACAGGCAATTTATAATTCCCTGGTAGCACAGTGGTGAAAATGCTTGCCGGTTAAACAAAAGGGTGGTGCTTTGCACCCAGTCACTCTGCAGGAAGAAGATATGGTAGTTTGCCTTCGTAAACATTTACAGCTTTGGAAAGCCTATGGGGAAGTTCTACTCTGTCCTGAATTGGAATCAACTCGATGGCAGATGAATGAAGTGGAAAATATGAATGATTAAAGGTTGTTATCATAAAGAATGTTTCCCCCCCTTTTTTTTTCAACATGTGATTCTTTTCACAAGCTCACAAATCAGTACATCTATAATTTGTGAAAGTTCCTTGGCTGAGGAGATATTCTGAAATGGTAGCATACTTCATAAATGTTACACATCCAGCTCTTTTGTCCATTTGGGCTTGAAAAGCTTAGCTAATACATTTCTTATTTGCCACCATAAAGATACATTCTACCTGTTTTTTGAATGCCTGTACTAAGAAATGTGCAGAGATGGTTAAGAATAGTTCCTCCCCTCAAGTTGCTGATAGAGAGCCTAGTAGGAAAATTAAGTCATGGATACAAACAGTGCTGGTGAGAAGCAATAGATGCAGGCCTCTCATTTGGGATCTAGTTTGGAACCCTGAACTTGATGTGTATAAGCTCACTTATCTGTAAAGTAAGAACTTTGGATAGCATAAAATTGAAACTAACTCATCTATGGTATTTACTATAAAAATATATATGAGCCATTAGATCAGGAGGTCTTCCTGTTTCTCTCACTGCCACTCCTTTAGGACCTACCATAGAGGTCCTGGTGTGGCACTGTGGGTTAATACACTGGACTGCAAGGTCGGTTTGTACCACAAGGTCGATGGTTTAAGCTTACCAGCTGCTCCTTGGAAACCCTATATGGGGTTGCTATGGGTTGGAACAGACTCAATGGCACTCAACAACAACACTATAGAGGTAGATACTCTGTGTAGGTACAAAATCTGTGTTGGAAGAAGTACAAGCAGATTGCTCATTAGAAGGTGTCACGATGGTGAGACTTCATCTCTCAGTCTTGGAAGACCCCCCAATGAGATGGCTTGGCACAGAAGCAGCAGCAATGGGCTGAAGTGTAGTAATAAATGTGAGGTTGACGCAGGACTGGGCAGTGCTTCGTTCTATTGGGCACGGTGTAGCTATGAGTCGGAACAGACTAACAAACACAACAGCTATAGAGGTGCTCAGTGAATGTTTATTGAATGACAGAATGGTCAGAGAACATGCTAGAAGAGCTCAGTTAAGTAAGAAGAGCTTCAGTGAAGACTTTATGGAGGAGATAATATTTGAAATGGGCCTTAGAAATACATTGACTTTTCTCAGGTGGAAATTGGGACTGAGTGGGATCAAAAGCCCTTTGCATCTACTCCAGGCTCTGCCATTCACTAGCTGTGTGACCTTGGGCAAGTCACTAAAGTTCTCAAAGCCTCTGTTTCCTCATATACAATTATCACTGTTGTTTTTAAGTGCCAGTCAAGTTGGCTCTGACACATGGCAATCCTGTCTAGGGTTTTCGAGGCTGCAAATCTTTGCAGGAGCAGAAAGCCTCATTTTTCTCCCATGGAGTGACTGGTGGGCTCGAACCTCTGACTTTGTGGTTTGCAGTCCAGTGCTTACCCTACAGGGCCACCACTCTCCCCGGGTCTATATATATGTATGACAAAATATGTGACACTGAAGCTTACTCAATTCTCAAAATTATGAATCTGATGGAGTAGCTAAAGTCAAAGGAGCATGGAGTTGGAAAACACAGGCTATGTCTAGGAACTTGTGGGTGTTCTAGATGCCATGTGGTACAGGTGGAAAAGAAGTTGGGTTCAGACAGTGTAGAGAAATGAAAGACATGGATAAGGTATGGAAGTGTCTTTATACATATTGACTCTTCTTGAAGAGTGCTGACCAAATAAAACTTAAGACTTTGGTCCAAATCCAAAGTCTGTGACCTTCTCAGCAGCCAAGATTCACACGATGGTTTTTTTAGATGAAGGAAGCCCTGACTATGGGATTTATACCAAAGTCAATAAAAGTAGATCTTGCTTCTGAAAGGCATGTCAATAAGATAAACTATGTTTATGTGCATTTAGCTCAAGGAAAGCATGGTTAGAGTGTCAAGTCAGAATGTGTTTTACTGTTTTTTTAAAAAAATACAATCTGTTGTTATGTTGAGGGCTGTCAAATTGGTTGTGACTCATGGTGACTCTGTATAAGGTTTCTGAAGAGCAGCTGGTGAGTTTGAACTGCCTAACTTGCAGTTAAACCAACCTCATGGTCCAGTACTTATCCTACAGTGCCACATCAGGACTCCACATCAGAACAACCTACAAATAGTTCATTCAGACCAAAGATATTGGCTGTGAGAGTGGGAAAGAATGGCCAGAGATGATTCCTAGGTTTGGAGCATGAAGCAAGAGCAATGCTATGAACAGGCATAAAGCTGAGGACTTGTTACATCTGGGGACGGCTCGTATTTGCCTTAGTTTGAGGCATTGTAGAAGTTGTTCTGACAGCAGCCACTGGAGGCAGCATTTGTTGAGGATAACACTATTAGGGAGTTCTGGTGTGGCACTCTAGGATAAGCCCTGGACTGCTAACCACAACGTTGGTGGTTCAAACTCACCAGTCACTCTTCAGAAACCCTATACAAGATTGCCAAGGGTTTGAACTGACTTGATGGCACTTAACAACAACAACAAATGCTACTAGGGATCATTTATATAAAGATCATAATCAAAGATGAGTGAGTGAGTTGTTAAGTGGATCATAAAGGTGGCAGTGAACAACTTGATCAGCTCCGATATGTTTCCAAATAATAATAGTTAACTAACATTTACTGCCTCGTGTATACAGAAGGATTCTTTGAACAAAATATTGAATGATGCAGAAAGCATCAAAAGAAGATGGAAGGAATACAAAGTCACTGTACCAAAAACAACTGGCCGATGCTCAACCATTTCAAGAGATAGCTATGATCAAGAGCCATTTGTATTGAAGGAAGAAATTCAAGCTGTACTGAAGGCACTGGCAAAGAACAAGGCTCTGGGACTTGATGGAATACAAATTGAAATCTTTCAAACAACAGAGGCAGATCAGTTGGCCAAGAAATTTGGAAGACTGCTACTTAGCCAACTGATTGGAAGAGATCCATATCTGTGCCCATTCCAAAGAAATGTGACCAATGGGATGCAGAAATCATTGGACCATATCATTAATATCATGTGCAAGTAAAATTTTATTCAAGATAATTAAAAAACAGCTGCAACCGCACATTGACAGGGTGCTGCCAGAGGTTCAAGGTAGATTCAGATGAGGACATTGAATGAGGGCTATCATTACTGACGTCAGATGGGTCTTGACTGAAAGCAGAGAATACCACAAAGATGTTTGCCTGTGATTTATTGACTATGCAAAGGCTTTCAACTGTGTAGATCAT
>NW_006408826.1:1920779-1948695 GCF_000296735.1 Chrysochloris asiatica
GATTGGCATAGTGGCAATGGGCTCAAACTTGATTGTGAAGATGGTGCAGGACAGAGCAGTGTTTTGTTCTGTTTTGCATAAGTTTGCTATGAGTCAGGATAGACACGATGGCACCTAACAACAACAACAATATTTACTGAGCAACTACTATGTTCCAGTTATTAATCTAAGTGCTTTACATGAATTATCTCATTTAATCATCACAACAGGCCTGTGAAGTAGACATTGCTATTATTATTTCATTTTACAGATTAGAAAATGGAGGCATACACACACACACAAAAAAATAAAGTGATTTGCTTGTTGTTAAGTGCTGTTGAGTCGGCTCCAACTCATGGTGACCCTGTATAGGGTTTCTGAAGAGCACCTGGTGAGCTTGAACCACTGGCCTTGCAGTTCAAATTGCTTTGCAGTCTGGCACATTAACCCATAGCACCACACCAAGACTTGCTTAGTGATGTTGTATTTAAACCCAGTTATGTCTACCTGTGGAACCTTGGTGGCATAGTGAATTATGCACTGGGCTGCAGGGATAGCAGTTTGAATCCAGCAGCTGCTCTGTAGGAGAAAGATGAGCTTTTTGATCTGTTAATATTTACAGCCTTGTCTTGATGGCAGTGGCTTGGGTTTGGTTTCTGGATGTCTGTCTGACTCCAGAGCTCCAGTTCCTAAATGCTTCCTGGGCAAGGTTTTCCAGCTCAATTTCAGATAAATAGCAATATCCTTTTAGTATAAGTATTTGGTGGCCTATTAGATGAAAAATGATTTATTATGTCTCTGAAATTCAAATTAAATTGGAGGTCCTGTATGTTTACTTACCAGGACTCTGGCAATCCTTTTTCTGAGGCATAATCTAGGGAGAGCGAATCAATCCCTGCCTCTTTGCTCTCACATAGTTATAACTCTAGGCCCACCTTTCCTTCCCTGGCTGTCTGCCCCCATGATGGCTTCATGTGAGAGCAATGCCCGAAGCTTCTGGAGCCAGGCAAGAGAATTGCACACTGTTCTCCTCTGCCTTCCCTCCCTCTGCTCTTCCACTGTAGGGGGCTGGACTGGGCTGCTGAGCCGCTTACCCACCTCTCAACATAGCCCATTGCAGCCAGGGCCAAGGCCAAGCGTTTTCCAACACATCATCTCCTTTGCCTCATATTTCTTTTTAACCACAAAAGGATTGGCTCACGACTACAGAAAGTAAGAAGAGAAAATCGCAAAGGATTAAGGAGCAATAAGGACAAACCCTAGGTGGGCATGAAGATTGAAGGAAGAACTTCCCAGGTGAGGGGGGATAGCATATACCAAGACATCGGGGAGGCAAACATGAGCCATCTTTCATTGCTCTTAGGATTTCTCCTACTTGCTTTCCAGCCCTTGTTTTCCCCACTGAAAAATTGACTGAGTAACCTATGCCTTTGTTGATTTTTCTTTCTCATTAAATCAATGCAGTCATTTTCAGCTGACGTTTCTTTTTACCTTAAGAGAAATTTTCAAAAATGAGTAACCCCCTTTTTTTTCTAATTATTATTATTAACTCCCATCCACTTACATCTACAATTACTCACAGATGTTACACATACTCAAGTCCTTTGGGAAGAAGGTAAAGTTCAACTGTTCAATAATTCTTGATCAATGTGCTTGAAGAGAACAAAGAGCAGGATCCGACAGGCAGAGAATTGTCATAGTGTTGCTTGCTCCATATATCCTGACCCCATCTTTAGCCCCTAAGGGCAGGGGTACTCCTCAGAGACGCCAATTGGCTGGGACCAGATGGCTTGTATGTCTGCTGAGGACAGTTCTTTGAAACTGCCCATGTCTAACACACACCTTGGAGTCCCTGTGGCGTTGTGGGTTAATGTGCTGGAATGCAAAGTCGTTTGAACCCTGCGCTGCAAGGTCGGTGGTTCAAGCTCACTAGCCACTCCTAGGAAACCCAATGCAAAGTCGCTATAGGTCAGAACCAACTCGATGGCACTTAACAACAACAAAAACAACAATAACACACACCTCACAACTTAGGCTGCCATTAAATACTTAAGATGCCACCATAAAGTGTTAGGCCCCCTAGTGGCCTAATCAAGTAGGAGACCCCAAAAAGATCATCAGGACTCGAGTTCGATGCAAAAGCAAGAGGTTTATTTACCAACACGCTGGGGTCCACCTTCACAGACTCCTAAAACCAGGAGACAAAGGTGACATTTACCAACGTGCTGGGGTCCACCCTCACATAGACTCCTGAAAACAGGAGCTGAGGGCGACCCCGACTCACTATACACACAAGTTTTTATAGGGTTTCAGGGGGCATAATTGCACAGCACTATAGATATAGTTTCTGATTGGTGAACATTTGGCAAAGTATGAGATGTTACAGTTTTAATTGGTCTTGGCATGAAGCAACCTTTTTAATCTATAAGCATATGGGTTTTGGCAATTGCAAGTGTTTAGTGTTTAGGATATTCTCATTCGTCTGGGTCAGTCTGACCATTATGAGTTTCTCAAGGATTATTTTAATATTGAGGGCTAACTGATTGACCTTGTCTCTGGAGGGAACTAAAAACCGAAGCCTAGTCTATTTAAAATGCTTCTGGAAGCCTGACTAAAGTTTGGTCAAGTAGCTAGGCAAAATCAGTTAGGGCCTTACAAAAGGAAGGCAGACAGAGACCTTCTAAGAGTAGCCAACAAGGCCCAATGTGTTATTGATCTAATTTTTACTCTTTTAATTGTACTTTATCCCAAAAAGGATTTGAAGTGACTTGCAATGAAACCAACAGTACAAGACTAAAAATAATGTGAAGGCATTGAGGGTGGAAACGGAGAACGGAAATGTACCTGACTGTCCTTGGCTGGGCCCCTACGAGTGAGTCTGTGCCTGAGGGCTGGTTTCAGTTGGGTGAGCACAGGCTTTTCTTGTTCTGACTTATCCTGTGATGTGGCATTTCTGGCAAGATTTCTACTCTAGTAACATTGCCTTAAGGAGCTCTGGTAGCATAGTGGTTACGAATCGGGCTGCTAACCTCAAGGTCAGCAGGTCAAAACTCCCAGCTGTTCCGTGGGAGAATGATGAGTCTTTCTGCTCCCGTAAAGATTTACAGCCTCAGAAACCCTGTACAGGGTCACTATGAGTGGGAACTGACTCCACGGTACTTAACAACAACAACAACAACAACAACAACAACATTGCCTTGTGGTGCTGTGGGCTAAGGCGTCAAACTGCAAAGTCATTTGAACTGCAAGGTCGGTGGTTCAAGCTCACCAGCTGCTCCTTGGAAACCTTGTACAGGGTCGCTGTGGGTCGGAATTGACTTGACGGCACTTAACAACAACAACAACAACAACAACAACAACAACATTGCCTTGTGGTGCTGTGGGCTAAGGCGTCAAACTGCAAAGTCATTTGAACTGCAAGGTCGGTGGTTCAAGCTCACCAGCTGCTCCTTGGAAACCTTGTACAGGGTCGCTGTGGGTCGGAATTGACTTGACGGCACTTCACAACAACAACAACAACAACAACAACAACAACAACAACAACAACATTGCCTTAGAGATCTGGCCCTTTCCCAGTTTACTGGGTGAACCCAGTGCTAACTCTCTGGGTCCCTCTCCAGGAAGCTGGAAACCTTAATGAAGGACTCTGCAAGAAGGAGGTCCAAAGTTATTCCTCATTATTACTCAGAATAGGGCCAATTGGAGCTTAAGTGTCTGTTCAATTGGAGACTCTGCATCTCCATGTTATCTACCTTAAGCAACCAGCGTTTCTAGGGAGACAGTATGGGCAAACTTCCTGTAGCTCTAAGCCCCTCATGTGAAGTTAGATTGAAGATTATTATTATTTTAAAAACCTGTAGTTTGGTGTTTGTTTGTTTTTTTAACCTATGGTCATTTTGAATTGGACAATCATATGGTTTACTTCTCCCTATGAGTGCATTTGTTCTAGAAAAGACCAGTAATCTAATTTGTTAGCAGTATTATCATTCATGTAGTCAGTACCATTGAACGACAATGCAGTTGTCATCAATATTTATCACTAATGATAGTTCAGGGCTCTACTCAGAGTAATTATGATTATTTCCTCGGGAATGCACATGCGGGGAGTAGAAGTTAGCTTCACTACCCAGAGAGATGCAGCAGAGCAATTTTCAGGTCATTCAGAATTTGCTTTATGTTGCAACTGTCTAAAAGAGTTCCAAGTTAATGCCAGGGCTTTATTTCATTGATTTCTGAGTTACTGATTTCTTCAGTCATTGGTGGTGGTGGCTGTGTGCCGTGGGGTCGGTTCTGACTCATAGCAACCCTGTGCAGGGTTTCTAAGGCAATAAATCTTTACGGGAGCAGAATGCCTCATCTTTCTCCTACAGAACAGCTGGTAGTTTTGAACTGCTGACCTTGAGGTTCGCAGCCCAATTTGTAACCACTACACTACCAGAGCTCCTCTTCAGTATTAGACACCTCAGTTTTTTAAGCCACGATTTATCTCATCTGATTTACAGAATTAGAGATGTATTTTGCTATTTCGTAAGCGAGACTTCGGGAGCTCAGTGGCTGTGTATGATAAACACTGGATTTAAAACCACAAGGTAAGCAGTTGGAGCCTACCAGTCACTTCACAGGAAAAAAAGATGAAATTTCCTGCTCCCACAAAGACTCACAGCCTCAGAAACCCTATACAGGGTCTTTATGAGTTGAAACGGATTAAACAGCACTTAACAACAACATGCTAAACTTCTAAATGGAAACTCATAGAAGGGAAACACTATTCTTCCAAATCTGTAGCGAACACAATGGCGTGCACTGTATGGGAACTGAAATGATTATATGATTTCTGTGGGGAGTTTTCTTTGTTTTATTGTCAGAAGCAGAATAGTTCAAACCTGGTAAGTTCTAGAAGGTTCTGATACTATGTTTCTTCTACTCACTTTCTAGTTTCATTAATAAGAATTGCCTGACTAACCTATCTTATCTGAATTTTCCTTCTCAGGAAATTAATTCAGTGACGTTTCTTCGCTGGTGTGTGTACACAGGACTTTAAAGAACAACGTTCAAAAGTGACTAACTTCTTTTGCTTCAGTTCATTTATTTTCATTTTTTAAATTTGGAAGTAATTGTTAGAAATAAAGCAGAACTGTACCCTGTTTCTCCAATAGTGTGGCGTGTTGCACAGCTGTAGTAAAAAAAATCACAACCTGGGGAATGGCATTGATTGTTAATCAACCTACAGAACAATTAATTATATTCCCACAAGGATCCCTTGTGTGTCCCCTATTATAACTGCACCCACTTCCCTCCCCCCTTTTATCCTTAACTCCTGGCAATCACTGATCTGTGCTCCATCCTTATAATTTTGCCATTTTGATACTACCGTATAAATGGAAAGATTCCCTATGTAATCTTCCTGGATTGACTTTTACACTCAGGATAGCATCCGGGAGACTCACTCAAGTTGCGGTGTGTATCAATAGCTTATTCCTTTTGATTTCTGATTGGAAGTCCATATTACAGATATACCATATATATTTGTGTACATAAAAATTGTATATTATACAAAGTATGGAAGATGTTTAACCATTTTACATCTGTTTCTTTTTCTTTTTTTTAAGTCTTTATTATGAATTGAGAGACAGTTTACAGGGAAGATCATCAGTTTTACATTCAACAAATCATACACCTTGTTTCATTACCATGATTATAATTCCCTTCATATACCATCAGTTAACAGATTTTCTCTATTTTAGCTTGTTCTTCTTCTTCTTTTTATTTAAAGCACTCAGGCATATATAATAATTTAAATCTCCAAAGGGTACATTCTGTAAGCCTGCCTCCTGGCTTCCAGCTCTCAGTCCCTCTAATTCCATGAATCTAGAGTCCTCAGCTGCTCTCTTTCTCCATGTCCCCATCTCTGCCTCCATCTCTGGTGTTGCTGCTTCTCTGGATAGGGTCACGCATTCTGCTTGTGCTCTTCTCCCTCGATCATCCTAGGGTCCTTTGTTTCTGGACTGTAAGATTAAATACTCCCCTCCCTACCCCTTTTAAAGTTTTTATTGTGAATTATGTGGGTTTACATGGGAGAACATTAATTTTACGTTCATCCTATCGTATTTCATTTCATTGCAATGGCTACAGTCCCCTCCATGCATCATCAAATCACCAAAGGGTACACCCCACAGCACCTCCCGCCGTCAGCACACAGCCCTTCTCTCTCCCTGAGTCCAGTGTCCCCAGCCACTCCATCTCTCCACGTCATTGTCTCTGTCTCCATCCCTGGCGTCACTGCCTCTCTGGGTAGGGTCTCGCTCTCCGCTCTTCTCACTTGATGGTCCTACGGACCTCTGTTCCTGGGCTGCAAAATCAATCACTCCCCTCCTTTTGTCAAAAAACATCTACCTCTACATTTCCGACCCTCACAGTCAATCCTGATGGTAGTTATTCACTATTGTACCACAAGAGTCCTATCCCCATTTCCTTTCGCCAGCCCAGTCCCAACAGACTAGAAATAATTCAGTGGAGATTCTACCTACCCCTGCCCAGACTGGAACTAGGCTCCCTCTTGAAAGCTTGTAAGCCAGCCTCTTCTTGCCTTTATAGCCCATCCCATTTTGGGTAGCCAATGTCTAGGTTGCCCATCCCTATCAACCCTGTGTACTGAGGGGGTGGGAGTGATCCTTGCTGTAAAGATTTGTTCTCTTTTTTGAGCTACTGCATCCGTAAGTATAGGTAAAGTTCATCAAATTATAGCAGGCTACTCTTGGTTTTATCCCCCTCTTCGTTCTCTTCTAGTCGAGTTCTGATCATCCAGCCATCAAAGCCAGTTTGAGTAAGGGTGTTCTTGTGCATCTACCCTCATTTCATATCAACTGGAAGCTTCACTCTCCGCTCTAGTCCTCTGTGGCCATGTCACTGCCTCTGGGCCCAGGAATCCCCGGGTCTTGTCATATTGCTGGCCATCCAGGTCTCCACCCAGGTTCACAGGGGTCTATTGAATGTGGTCAGACTTATCTCCCAACTTCATTGCTGTTTTTTTCCCCCCTCTTCCCCTTATTGGTGACCAATGTGGTCACCAGCCAGACCACATGCCTGCTTGTGTATTCCCCTTGAGTCTACTCTGAGGGGAACTGACCACTTACCGTGATGGCTCCCCGACGAACAGCTTACTTGTTCTTGGCATAATCAATCAGACTGCTGTTATTGTTTCTGATTTTTCCTGCTGGTCTTTCTTTCACTAAATATCTTCTGTTCTTCTAGCCACTCCAGGCTGGTCTGCTAGTCCTTTCCAGTGGAAATTTCCCACCTCAGACAATTCTGGATGTACTTCCCCATTTTTGTTAAAAAACAAAACAAAAAACGTCTGCCTTTACAGTTGTGACAGTTGCAATTGGTCATGATAACAGTTACTCACTATTGAATCATAAGAATCTTATCCCCACCTCTTTTCACCAGACCCATCTAGACAAGGTGAAACAATTCAGTGGCGACTCTACCTTCCCCCGCCTGCACACTCTTAAACTAAACTCCCTCTTGAAAACTTGTAAGCCAGTCACTTCATGCCTTTATTGCTCCCTCATTTTAGATAGCCAGTGTCTTAAGTTGCCCGTCCCTATCTACCCTGTATACAGAGGGGATAGCATTGATACTGGATGTGAAGACTCCTTCCTTCTCTGTTGGTATTTAGAGCTACTCCACCTCCATGAGTATAGGTCAGGTTCATCAAATTGTAGCAATTTACCCTCTTTTCCTTTATAAGCACATCTGTTTTTTATTCATTTGGGAGTTATTAAGAATGAAGGTGCTATGAACATTCATGAACAGGTTTTGCACATACATTTTTTTACATTTCTTTGCAAAAAAATGCCCAGGATGGCATAACACAGTCCACAAAGACAATGTTCTATATCTTGCTTGAGTGAGTATCATCTGGGATCTTGAAAGCTCATGAGTGGCAATCTAAGGTGCACCTATTGGTGTTTCCATGTGTAGAAGAAAGAAGAGTGATAAGAATTGAGGAAGCCTGGAATCAATTAGTCCAGTGGACTAACGGAACATGTGAACACCATTCTCCACACCTCTGAGACCAGAAAAACTAGACGGTGCCGAGCTTCCACTATCAACTGCCCTGAAAGGTATCACACTATAGGGTCCCAGATAGAGTGAGAGAAAATGGGGAACAATACTCACAATTATTTAATTTTTTTAAAAAAAGCAGGTTTACTGGTTAGAAAGAGACTGGAAGAACCTTAGACTATAGCCCACAACCACCCTTCTGGTCTGGAAAAAACTCACTCGCCCAATTTTCAGCAAAGTACTAAATAGGTATATAGGGGGAACAACAACACTGTCAAGGTGTGCTCACCATAGAATGGTCAATCATTCACAATCAAAAGGGCAGCATTTTTCTAAGGACAAAGCTGAAAAGGGATAGGAAGGTGGTTAGAATGTAAATAGGAACCCCGGGGAGGAAGCAGAAGAACTGTGGTTACACAGAGGGGATTGTAAATAAATAAATAATGCCCAAGAGGGCAATTGTTGGGTCATATGGTAATTACATGTTTTATTTTATGAGTGGCTCTGCTATTTTCCATTCTTACTAACATGAGTGGGTGATTCCATTTCTCTTCACCATTACCAGCATTTGGTATTGTCATTGTTTTCTATTTTAGCTATTCTGATAGGTATGTAGTGATACATCATTGTGGTTTTAATTTGCATTTTATGGTGCTGTAGAAAGATGAGGTGTTCTGCTCCCATAAAGATTTACAGCCTCGGAAACCCTGTACAGGGTCATTATGGGTCGGAACCGACTCGACGGCACTTAACAACAACAACAACATGATAAGCACTGGACTGTTAACCGCAAGGTTGTTAATTTAAACCCACCAGTCACTTCTCAGAAACCCTATGTAGGGTTGCTGTAAGTCAGAATTAACTTGTTGGTATACAACAACAACAAAAACAAAATGGTTAGTGATATTGAACATCTTTTCATGATGATGAACATTTTCTGTTCCTTTTTCAACCTATGTATCACCTGTTATTTATTTTTTTGATGAACTATCTCTTCATATCTTTTGTCCATTTTCTAATTTGATGTTTTTATTAATGTTGAGATTTGAGAGTTCTTTATTCTTGCTATTAGTCCTTTGTTAGACATGTGATTTGTAAATATTGTCTAGAATTCTATAGCTTGTCTTTTCATTATTTTAACAGCATCTTTCATAAAGCCCAGTTTTTTTCTTTTGCTGTTGTTCAATGGATCAATTTTTCATTTTATAGATCATGCATTTGATGTCATATTTAGAACTCTATTAACCCTAGATTATGAAAATCTTTTCCTATGTTCTGTTCTACACATTTTATTATTTTATATTTTACATTTAAGTCCACTATCCATTCTGAGTTATTTTGAGTTAATTTTTGTATAAGTTGTAAGACTTAGGTCAAAGTTAATTATTATGTTTTGAAACCCATGGATGTATTTTTTAAATCTATGGTCATGATAATGACTCCTGGTGGCATAATGGATTACAAGCTGGGCTGCTAACCACAAGGTCATCAGTTTGAATCCACCAGCCCTTCTGTGGGAGAAAGATGAGACTTTCTGCTCCTGTTAAGATTTAAAGGCTAGGAAACCCTATGAGGGTAGCTATGAGCTAGAACCAACTCCATTGCACACAACCACCACCTTGGCCATTTTGAATCAGATGATCATGTGGTCTACTATGCCTAGAAAGACAAATTAATGAGGAATGGTGTCACATTCATAGTAAAAAAGAAAATTTCAAGTCCCATGCTCAGTGGCTAAAGCATGCCATGGGATCTCAGAGACCCTATCGCATCCTCCGCTGCCACTGGGATGTCATACATGGCCGGCAGCAACTTCCTGGGAACATTCTTCAGCCCTGGGAGCACAAAAATAAAATTTCAAGGTCTATTCTGAAGTACAGCGCTGTTGATGACAGTATGATTTCCACACATCTACAAGGAAGCCTAGTTAACAGTTATTTAAATTAACTCACTAACAACAAATTCCAAAGATGAAGTTACAGATTTTAGCCAACTTTTGCAAACTGAAGTTCATCAAATCAGGGTACATTGATAATTACTAGTGCTTGGAATGTGAACATTGGAAACAAAGAAGAAGCATTGGTAGCTGGAAAATAGAACCCTGGCGATAGAAAGGGCACTGGAGATCGTGTGACAGAATTTTGCAAGACCAATGACTTGTTTGTTACAGATACCTTTTTTAAGCAACACAAAAGGCTACTGTACATGTGGAGCACCCTCGATAGAATACGCAAGGATCAAATCGACTCCATCTGTGGAAAGAGACCAGGGAGACACTCAACATCATCAGTCAGAACAAGGCCAGGGACCAATTGTGAAACAGACTCCCAATTGCTGCTGTGTGAATTCAAGTCGAAATTGAAAAAAAAATTTAAACAAGTTCGCAAGAACCAAAGTATGACCTAGAGTCTATCACACCAGAATTTAAAGACCATCTCAAGAATAGATTTGACCAGGCAAGTTATAGGATGGCATTAAGGATATCATATATGAAGACAGAAAAAGATTATTTAAAAAGCCAGTAAAGGCCTTTCCCTCATTGTGTATTGCTTTTAACTTCCCCCAAGTTAATATGTGTGTATCCTCTAGTTAAGAGTCCTGGTGTGGCATTGTAAAATAAGCATTCAATCATAAGGCCAGTTTGAACTGCAAGATTGGTAGTTCAAGCTTACCAGCTGCTCCTTGGAAACCTTATACAGGGTGGCTATGAGTCGAACTGACTCAACTATACTTAACAACAACAACAACAAATCCTCTAGTTAAGGAGCCCTGGTGGCACAGTGGGTTAAGTATAGAACTGCTTACTGAAAGGTCAACAGTTCAAACCTACCAGCTGCTCCATGGGAGAAAGATGAGTCTGTCTGCTCCTGCCAAGATTTACAGTCTCCTAAACCCTAAGCTTAACAACAACAACAACAACAAACCCTAAGAAGCACTTGTACTATGTCCTGTAGGGTCGCTACAAGCCAGAATCACTGCACTGGCTATAGGTTTGATTTGATTGAGCGTCCTCTAGTTAGCGAAGTTGGCAACGGAAGACACTAGAAGGAGCACAAGAGTTAAATGCAACAAAGGTTAATACTATTACATACTCAATACTGCAGAAACAGTAGTAGCAATAATGTAGGAGAGGATACATAGATAGACACTAGAGCTGAACAGGTGTGGGATGGCAAATGGGACTACACACACAAACACATATAGATTTGACAGAGAATATTTCTGCGTATGTATGTATGTATGTATGTATGTATGTATGTATGTATGTTGTTGTTATGTGCCGTGAGTCAGTTTCGACTCATAGCAACCCTGTACAGGGTTTCTGAAGCTGTAAATCTTTACAGGAGCAGAAAGCCTCATCTTTCTCCTGTGGAACTGCTGGTAGTTTCAAACTGCTGACCATGGATTTAGCAGCCCAACTCGTACTGCAAATATATCCACGAAGATAGTTAAACATGCAGGGAGCAAAGTGATGAAAACTTCTTAGCCATAACCAGGCACCTTGAAACTGGAGGCTCAAGACCATAGTCTTGGGGGACAACAAAGTCAATAGGCTTAACATAGTCCCCAGAGACAGTGTTCTACATTCTACGTCGGTGAGTAGCTGCTGTTGTTATGTGCCATGGAATTGGTTCCAACGCACAGTGACACTGCATAGGGTTTCCAAGGCTGTAAATCTTGACAGAAGCAGAAAGTCTCATCTTTCTCCTGCAGAACAGCTGATAGTTTCAAGCTGTTGACCCTGAGGTTAGCAGTCCAACTTGTAACCACTATACTGACAGAGCTCCTGGAGTTTCAAAGCTCACGACAGCCATCTGAGGTGCATTTGTTGGTCTCTCCAAGCCCTAAGCAAAAAAGAGGAAAGAAAATCAGGACACATGGTAACAATCCATGTGTTCATGTTTTACATGAACCCCAGACTCTATGACCCTCTAATTAGAACTAGATGGTACTCAGCTACTTACTACTGCTCTGAAAGGGATCATGATAGGTCATGAATAGAGTGGGAGAAAACTGTGGAACAAAACTCAAAATAAAAAAAAGACTGCTTACTGCTCTAGTAGAGATTGGTGAAACTCCTGAGATTGTGGCCGTTAGATACACTTCAAGTGTGGAACTGAACCCTTTGGCTCAAAATTTAACTAAACAATTGGTGGTGGTGTTATGTGCCATCAAGTCAGTTCCAGCCCATAGCGATCCTATAAGGATTTCTAAGTAGCTGGTGAGCTTGAACCACTGACCTTGCAGTTCAAAGCAAACTAAACAATAGCTACATCTATAAGGTGAACAATAACACTGGGGGGAGTACATATTCCTTTTAAGAAGCAAATGGAATCAAAAGGGCAGCATTTGCCCAGGGACAAAGCTTTAAAGGCAGAAAGGGATAGGAAAGAAGGAACCAGTAAACAAAAGGAGGAAGTAGGAAGAATGATGCTATACTGTGGGGAGTGCAATCATGTCCCCCCCAAAAAATGTGTCTGAATTGTTGAATTGGAAACCAATTTCCTTTGTAAATTGTCACCAAATCACAATGAAAAGTTTATAAAAAATAAGTCATTACCCTTTGGTTGGTTGATGATGCATGGAGGGGATTGTAACCATGGCAATTTAATGATATATGATAGGATGAATGTAAAACTAATGTTCTCCCATGTAAAATATCATATAATTCATAATAAAACATTAAAAAAAAGTTTGGGACAAAATGGAATTAAAGAATAATGGAATTAAAAAAAAAAAAGTCACGAAAGAAATGACCACAGGAAATGTCAGAAGAGACTTTGGAACTCATCCTTGTATGCAGAGTAGCTACAGGCAAAGGGAGAAATGATGAAGTAAAATAACTTAACACAAGATTTCAAACAGAGACTGTGGAAGACACAGTCAAGTATTCAAATGAAATATGCAAAGACCTGGAGTTACAAGATCCAAAGGGAAGAATATGCTCAGCATTTCTCAAACTGAAAGAACAGAAGACAAAATTCAAGTTTCAGAATTGAAGGATTTTATGGCAAAATATCGAATGATTCAGGAAGCATCAAAAGAAGCTGGACGGGATATACAGAGTCACTGTACCAAAAAGAATTGGTCAGTATTCAACCATTTTGTTGTTGTTGAATCAGTTCCGATTCAAGTCAATTCCAGCTCATAGCTACTTTGTATAGGGTTTCCAAGGAATGGCTGGTGAGTTTGAACTGCCGACTTTGAAGTTCATACTGACCTTGCGTTCCAGTTTTTATACTACAGCACCACACCAGGACCATTTTAGAAGGTGGTATATGATCAAGAACCAATAGGATTGAAGGGGAAAAGTCCAAACTGCACTGAAGACATTGTCAAAAAACAAGGCCCCAGGAATTGAAAGGATACAAATTAAAATCTCTCAGCAAACTGATGCAACCATGGAAGTGCTTACTCATCTATGCCAAGAAATTTAGATAACAGCTACTTGGCTAACTGAATGGAAGAGATCCATATTTGTGCCCATTCTAAAGAGAGAGGTGATCTAACAAAACATCGAGATTATCAAACAATATAATATTACACACAAGTAAAATTTGTTTGAAGATAATTCAAAAATGGCTGCAGCAGTATATCAACAGCACATTGCCAGAATTTCAAACTGTATTCAGAAGAGGATGTGAAACAAGGAATATCATTGCTAATATCCAATGGAAGTTGGTTAAAAGCAGACTATAACAGAAAGATGGGGTATTACCTGTATATTTATTGACTATGCAAAGGCATTTGAATATGTAGATCATAAATAATTATGGATAACATTGCAAAGAATGGGCATTCCAAAGCACTTAATTGTGTTCATGAAGAATCTGTACATGAAGCAAACAGAACATCAGGAAAGGTGTGCATCAGGGTAGTATCCTTTCACCATACTTGTTCAATCTGTCCATTGAGTAAATAATCTGAGGAGCTGGATTATATGAAGAAGAGTGCAACATCAGGATTGGAGGAAAAATAAGTAACAACCTGTGATATGCAGATGTCACAACCTTGCTTGCTGAAAGCCAAGAGGATTTGAAGTATTAACTGATGAAGATCAAAGACTGCAACCTTTGTTGTATGGATTACACCTCAACATAAAGAAAGCAAAAATGCTCACAACTGGACCAGTAAACAAGTGGAGAAAAGATTGAAGTTGTCAAAGGCTTCATTTTACTTGAATCCACAATCAATGCTCACAGAAGCAGTAGTCAGGAATTCAAGTGGCAAATCTGCTGCAAAAAGTCATCTTGAAAACATTGAAAAGAGTCCTCTTGAAAGTGTCCAAGAGCAAAGATGTCAGTTTGAGGATTAAGGTGCACCTGACTGAAACCATGGTGTTTTCAGTCACCTCATTCGCATGTGAAAATTGAACAATCAATAAGGAAGACTGAAGAAGAATCGATGCCTTTGAATTATGATGTTGGCAAAGAATACTGAATATACCATTGACTGTCGGAAAAAGTACAGTCGGAATGCTCCTTAGAAATTAAATTGGTGAAATTAATTTGGGACATGTTATCAGGAAGGACTAGTCCTGGAGAAGGACATCATGCTTGGTTAAAAAAGGGAAGATTCTCAACAAGACAGATGGATACAGTGAGTGCTGCAGTGATGAGCTCAGACAGCAATGATTGTGAGGTTGGCATAGGAATAGGCATTGTTTCATTCTGTTGTACATAAGGTCACTGTGAATTGGAACTAACAACAACAACAGGGGTGTATAATTGCACCAGAACCTTTTGTTGACAAGGTAATACTTCATTCACTGAATTGCTTTTGCACTTTTACCAAAAATTAGTTTGGCCTATTTGTGTGGGTCTCTTTCAGAGTTCTCTGTTCTGTTCCATTGATCTAGGTGTCTACTGTTCTGTCAATCATAACTGCGTCACAATTACGCTCTGGTGGTGGTGACGTGCTGTGGCATCTGTTCTGACTCATAGTGACTCTCTATAGGAATTCTGAGGCTGGAAATCTTTACAGGAGCAGTAAACCTCATCTTTTCTCCCAAGGAGCAACTGGTGGGTTTGAACATTTGACGTTGAGGTTAGCAGCCCAGTGTTTATCCTACAGTGCCACACTGGAACCCTTAATAAAGTTTCTCACTGTAATCTTCTTTTCCAAATCTGTTTTAGCTATTATAGGATCTGTAATTTTCCTTATAAATTTTAGAGTAAGCTTGTCTATGTCTAAAAAATATTCTCTGATATTTTTGTTGGGATTACATTAGAATGACATTTAAATTGGGGGAGAATTTATATCTTTACTATTTTGTACTTTCCAGTCCATGAAAGTAATATGTTTCTCCTTTTATTTACAATGTTTTAAACTTCTTTCATCAGTGTTTTGCCATTTTCATCATGTAGATCCTATGTATGTTTTGCTACGTATGTTGTTGTTAAGTGCCATCGAGTAGGTTCTAACCCATAGTGACCCTATAATGCGTTTCCAAGGAGCAGCTTGTGGGTTTGAATTGCTGACCGTGTGGTTCAAAGTCCAGTACTGATCCTACAGTGCCACACCAGGAGTTTTTCTGTTTGTTTGTTTAAGCATATGTCTAAGTATTTTGTTTTCTTTGGAGCAATTTCGATTTTGATTTCTATGTATTTGTTATTATACAGAAAAAAAAACAAGTTTGTTATTATGTGTTTATTGAATATTCTGTACAGATCTTTTTCTGTCATCTTTCTGAACTCACGTATTTGTTCTAGAGTTTGTTTGTTTTATCTTTTTAATGCAGTTTCCTTGGGATTTTCTACTTAGACATTTATGCCATCTGCAAATAGAGGGTTGTTTTTTTTTTTCTTCCTTTCTTATCTATATGCTTTTTATTTCTTTTTCTTGCCTTATTGTGATGACTAGAACTTCCAGTTCTCTTTTGATTAAGAGATATAATAACAGACATCTTCGCTTTGTTCCCACTCTTAGGAAAAGAACATTCAGTGTTTCAAAGACTGAGCTAGATTTTTGTTTTATTGATTTTTTTCTATTGTTTTCTTTTTCGTAAATTTGATTTTTTAAAATTAGCTTTATTAGTCTTTACCCTCTGCTTACTTTGAGTTTTTTTGCTCTACTTTTTCAAGCTTCTTGAGGTAGGAACCCAGGTTACTGATTTGAGACTTTTTCTACTGTGAGCTTCCAGTCCTGTAAATTTCCTTACCTGAGCTGCTTTAGTTGCATCTCTTGTATTTTGCTATGTTAGGCTTTCATTTTCTTTTAGTCCTATGTATTTTTTTATTCCTTTGAGACTTCCTCTTTGACCTGTAGATTATGTAGTATGTTGTGCAATTTCCATGTTTTTAGAGATTTTCCTGTAGTCATTCTATTATTGATTTTGTTATGGTCAGAAAATACTGTGTATACTTATAGTTCTTTTAAACTTGTTGAGGCATGCACTATACATCAGACATTATTATGTTGGATACATAGAATTTTCATTGGCTAATTGTCGGTAGTAAGTTGCCAGCTCTTTCCTCCTGGTCTGTCTTAGACTTGAGTCTCCACTGAAACCTTTCCACTATGGATGACCCTGCTGGTATTTGAAAAACCTGTGGCATAGCTTCCAGAATCACAGCAGCACAAGAGTCAGCACAGGAGGACAAACTGACAAGGGATGGAGCTCATGATGTGGGAGGAAACTGACATCCAGTCATTCCAGCAGAAATGGTATGCAGAAGGCCAGGGCTCTAACACTTTATCATGATCTGATACTTCTTTATCATCAGAGAGTAATGCAAAGAGCATTTACGACTCAAGATTCAGTAGAGAGAGAGATTGATGCAACTTCAGGTCACTGTGACAGAAGAACCTGGAGTGATCTTGCTTCAGATGAAAAAAAAAAAGTCTTTATTAACATCTATAATCTGTGGAATGCGATCTTGAACTATTTTTCATGCTTCTTTTGTTGTAGCTTGAATCAGTAACCAGAACTTCCAGTGAACACAGTGAATTAGTGTGTGACCTAAAATCAAGAGTGAAAAGTCATCGATCATAAGGGGAGATCAATTGGGGAACAAAAATGATTTAAATACCAAAGAAAAGCTGCTCGTTGACAGAAATATAAGCTATAAACTATTGCTTCATTGGCCATGTAGGCCATGGAGCAAATCCAAAGCTCAGAGCTTATAAAAAAGGAATTTAATTTTAGACTGAGCTCCATCATCTGGATTTTTTGGGATTTCAACTTTGATTCTTTGTGACTATAACCTTTGGTGCTTTGCTCTCTTCTTATCCTGTCTTCCCTTCCATTTGTGGTGTTTTCCATCTTGGAGAGAAACTTCACACTTATCTCTGTCTCTCTCTAATCAGGAACTCATAGAGTAAAGGCCTGCTTAGTCAAATCCCTGTGTCAAGATGGGCTGACCACTTCAATAAACAACCCTTCAGTCTCAATGACATAACACGATATTTATTTCTCAGTCATACAAAATCCAGTTTTGGTGTTCCTGGTCAGGCAGTTCTTCTGGGCAGCTCTCATCTAAATGGTGACTTAGGGATCCCACCTCCTTTCATCTTGTGATTCTGTCATCTTCAATTGAAGATTCCAAGGTCACTACACTGGAAGACAGAAGTGCAATGAAGGATTGCTATTTGACATTTTGTCCAGAAGTGTTACATACTACAATTCTACTTTCATTCCATTGACCAACACTAGTCCCTCCATAGAAGCAAGAGGGACTGGACACCAATGTTCATCACAGCACTATTCACAGTAGCAAAAAGATGGAGACAGCCTAATTGCCCATAAATTGAAGAATGGATAAACAAACTTTAGTATATACACACAATGGAATACTGTGCTACCTCGAAGAATAATTATGAAGCTACAAAATGCCTCATGACATGGATGAACCTTAAAGACATTGTTGTTGTTGTTGTTAAGTGCCGTCGAGTCAGTTCCGACCCATAGCGACCCTGTACAGGGTTTCTGAGGGTGTAAATCTTTACGGGAGTAGAAAGCCTCATCTTTCTCCCGCGGAGCGGCTGGTAGTTTCGAACTGCTGACCTTAAAGACATTATGCTGAGTAAAATTAGTAAGTCATAAAAGGACAATTATTGCATAAGACCATTATTATAAAAGCTTAAGAAAATATTTCCATACAAAAATAAAAATTCTTTGATGGTTACCAGGGGTGAGAGAGAGGAGAAAGTAAGGCAACAGGTTAGGGGATAGACACATGATAGCTTGGGTGATGGAGGGAGCAATATACAAGCGGGGAGCAGTACACAAGAAGGGGGAGTAGGATGGAAGAACATATGGGACGACTTAGGGAGGTTTGCCTGGGCTAAATGAGATAGAGGGAAATAGTGATGTATACTCAACCTTGAAATAACAGGGTTCTGTGATACAGGGATCCAGACATAGTCTGAATGGGTGTTGTTGTTGTTAAGTGCCGTCGAGTTGGTTTTGACCCATAGCGACCCTGTATAGGGTTTCCAAGGAGCAACTGGTGAGCTTGAACCGCCAACCTTGCAGTTCAAACGTCTTTGCAGTCAGTCTGAATGGGTAGAGGAAGAGAATAATGTTAAGGTGCTTGGCTGCCCTGTGGATATTGGTTTCTCCTATCTACTATTGTGAAATAGACATTAAGTGGGATAGAAAGGAGTATTGGGAAATATGATATATAGAAAGCTTGTAAGCCTGTCGTTAGCCTATAATTGATTGGATTAGCTAAAACAGATACTAGAATTTGCCCAGTAAACTAGGCTTCTTGATAAGCCTTTGTAGAATATAGAGCCTTAGGTGGAATTCTAAGCCCCACCCAGAGCCTTCTGAGGTGGGATATTCCCACTTTGAAAGGACATGCAGACCAAACGGGAGCAGCTAAAGGAACAGAAGATACTTCTTGAAAGAAAGACCAGCAGGAAAAAAAAAAAAGACTAGCTCTTACAAGAACAAGCTAGCTGTTTGCCTGGGAGTCATCAAGGCAAGAAAAGACAGCCCAGGAGGGGTAAGGCCCCCTTCCAAGACTGAAACTCAAAGGGAACACATGAGCAGGCTTATAAACTGGCTGGTCTACTTCTTAGTGCAAGTGAGGGAAATGCAACAATGAAGACACGGGCTAAGTTCGACCATGTTCCATAGAAACCCATCAACCTTGAGATGACAGAGAGAAGAAGAAGAGCTGGCTAGTGTGAACTTTAGGAAGACTTGGAAACTCCTGAGCCCATGGAGCTGAGAGTGAAGTGGCCAACTGGACTGAAGTAGGGGGAGGCATGCAAGAATGCCCAAACTCTTAGATAGTACTCATTTGACCTAGGTTGGATGGCTTGCTGATCAGAGCTCGACTAGAGGAAGATACAGAAGTTTGATACAGGAAGTAAGTGTAAATTGCTATAGTTTGATGAACTGGACCTTTGCTTATGGATGTAGTTGCTCAAAATTCCAACCAAGAGGGAAGGATTCTTCACATTAAGGAACAAGCCTGGCCCCTCTGTATATAGGGTTGATAGGGAAGAGCAACTTAAGATATTGGCTACCTAATATGGGCTATAAAGGCATGAAGTGGCTGGTTTACAAGCTTTCAAGAGGGTGCTTAGTTTCAGAATGAGGAGGGTAAAAGTAGAATCCCCACTGAATAGTTTTCCTCATGTCCAGATGGGTCTGGAGAAAGGGGAGTGGGGAGGATGGGGATAGGATTCTTTTGACTCACTAGTGAGTAACTATTATCGTGACTAATTGTGATGGTCACAACTGTAAAGGTAAGGTGTGAAATAAAATGGGGATAGTAGTTAGTTTTTCATTCCAGGAAGAGAGGACCCTAGGACCATCAAGAGGGAAGAACATGGGTTGAGTGTGGGATCCTAACCCGAAAAGCTGTGACAGCAGAAACAGTGTCAGAGGTGATAGCATCGAGAGATTGAGCAACTGAGGACTCCAGACCCAGGGACAGAGAAAGGTTGCATGCTTGCAGGCAGGAGGCTGGCTTGCAAAATGTGCCCTTTGGCTATTTTAACAGATATATTTTCTGTGTGTTTTTGTGTACATAAAAAAAAAAAGAGAGAGAGAGAGAATGCATAGAGGTAAATACTATTAACTGATAGTGCATGGAGGGGATTGTAATCGTTGCAATGAAACAAAGTATGATTGGTTAAGCGTTAAAAAAGCTTTAAAAAAGAGGGATTTGAAAATGTAGCGCCTGGCTAGATACCCCACTTCCCAATGACAGCATTACATTTTCTTGTACAGCTGGCTACTTCTGTCACATACTCCTTTGAAAATTTTGTCCTTAGCTGTTTTCTGACACCTGACTGACCTACTTTATTCCCTATTCTAGCTGAACTATGTACAATCACAAAATTCACTTCGGGTCAAAGCCACCAGTAAGAAATGCTATCCTTTCTTAATTTTAATATTGTGTCTGGAGAAGAGTGGGATATGATACTTCTTTATGTGTTTATCTGCAACTATAGGTAGTGGTTACAAATCGAAATGCTAACCTCAAGGTCGGCAGTTTGAAACTACTAGCTGCTCCGCAGGAGAAAGATGAGGCTTTTGCTCCTGTAAAGATTTACAACCTCGGAAACCCTTTACAGGGTCACTATGAGTCAGAACCAATTCCACAGTACTTAACAGCACAACAACAGAGGCTCAAATATACCAACATTTGTGTGAACGGTGCTAGACAGTTCTGTTGTGCTGAAGGTCTCCATGAGTCAGAGCCAACTTTATACCAACTAACAGAAAGCCCCACATTTAACTGAAACTATTGTTCAAGGAGAAAACAAGAAATAAATAATTGACAATAATTTCAGGACAAGTTTTAGCATTTATTAAATAGCATGGATTTGGGAAAACCTTGCTCTTCCTTTGTTTAGACAGAAGTTCAGTTGAGCTCTGAGTTGTTTTCTTAGGTACCAACTTCTGACCCATGCAGACAACAGGGTGACTCACCATTCTTGCAAGGAGTCCCTGTCTTAAATACCTTGCTGGAAGGCACCTTTCAGCATAACAAATCAGCAACAAAGGATAAATATATACATGTGGCTATATCCTTTTGAAGGCTAAAAATATTCCATTTGATTGTCCTGCCTCTCTGGATTCTATTAAATTGCAGAGACCAAGGAATAACCTGGGGTTCTTAATCTTCTTCATTTAATTCAGGTCCTACTATTTACATAACTATTTATTTCCTGACCATGACCTGCTGTTCTCCAAAGATAGGGGAATGGTTCAATAGATTATGCTCTGTCTATATGTCAGCACACCACCACCACCACCACCATATGTTGGCGTATTAAGAAACCTTCAAATTTTGTTTCTCAGAATTTTTAATGACCTTTAGAATATCCTTGTATATGAGGTTCAGGTTTTGAGTGTATCTATACCAAGAGGTTTCAAATATTTCATGGAAAAAATGGAATTTAAAGATAATGGAATTTTTCCATGAATTTTTGGAAGTCCCCTGTTATGTGTCTGTATGTATATTCACACACACACACCTATATAGAACAGTGATATCAATGATCATGTATATATGTATTTGTGTATATATACTATATTATTGTTGTTGCTATGTGCCATCTAATTGATTCCAACTCATAGTGCCCAGTCCTGTATCATCCTCACAACTGTTGCTATGTTTGAGCCCATTGCTGCTGCCTTGATGTCAATCCATCTCATTGGGGGGGTATTTCTGTTTTTTGTGACCCTCCACTTTACCTATACTACATGCATAGCAAAAATATTGGAAGAAAATATATCAACGTTTTAACTGTGGTTACCTTTGGACCTTGAGATTGTGAGTGACTTATATTCTTTCTGTGTTTTATCTGTGTTTTCCAAAGTTGTAAAGTAAGTATGAATTTCATATGGAAAGAGAGCTGGTCACTGTTTAACCATTTTTGTAGATGTTACTAGAGGTTAGAAGAAAGCTGAAATTTCATTGTCTTTAAATGGCTAAACCCGCTATCTTTAAATGAAGAAAAATTAAGGTAAGCTACATATCTGCAACTGTTTTTTAATCATCTTCAGCACAATTTTACTGTTCAATGATTTCCACATTCTGTTGGGTCACCTTTCTTTGGAATGGACACCAATTTGAATGTCCTCCAATTGGTTAGACAGGTAGCTGTCTTGTAAATTTCTTGCTCATCACAGATCTCATCCTGGAGGTGATGACATTCCGTCATATCCCATCATGGTGGATGAGTGCCTCATAACTACATACCACTGAGAATCATGGTCCAGCTAAATTGCCACACACTGTCAATAATCATCATACTATGTGTGGTTCAGTTTGTCACATTGAGCTGGAAGTTTTCCAGAATATACCATTTTAGTTCCTCCTAGAGACTGGGGGTCATGACATGGCACTATAGGATAAGCACTGAACTTCTAACCAAAAGGTTGGCAGTTCAAACCCACCAGCCACTCATCAGAAACCTTATATAAGGTCCCTAAGAGTCAGCACCAACTCAGTGGCACTAACAATAACAAAAAAGCAACCTTGACACTGATCAGATTTCTTTCCCATCTGCTCAACTTCATTAGGTTCTGGTTTGTGTGTTATTCCAACTTTCTGAAATGTGTTTCTTAAGATATTGGTTATCATAATTCAGAAAGGACATTCTCCACACAGACTGAGTGAAGCCACTTAGAAGGTTTTGTTTGCTTTGTTATATTCCCTACCCCCTTAGGCAAATCTTGGCTTAATATTTGGAATCAGGCAGAATTGAGCTCAGATCTGGGTACCGCTATTTACTAACTACATGGCATGGGGATAAAATGAAGTAACTTCTTTAAACCTGAATTTTTCTATCTGTAAAATAGATCTAATATTTACATATTATATATTTGAAAGCTTAGCAACATTTAACAGGCTTCCTAATATATAGGGGGACAATGACACTGTTGGGTATGCACACCACAGAGTGGTCAGTCATTTGGGATTGGGAAGTCAGCATGAATCTAAGGACAAAATTCAGGAGGTTTGGGAAGAGAGAAGGGGATACAGGGAGGAAGTGGAATGGGTGAGGTTGCATTGAGGGGATTCCAGTTGAGAAGAAATTAATTATATGTTGAAGGTGGAGCTGTTGATTGGCTCAGTAAACCTGCACTCAATTCAAAATAAAAAGTTAACAAAAAGAGAGAATTATTCGACTTATTATAAAACTTGAATGGGCCAATCCCATCAGTTTAATCAGAAACACATTTGTGTGCAAAATTTTCCCAAATTAAAACAAATAATGTATTGGTTCACCAACACTCAAGCTTCTTTTGCTCAGAGACTTGCTAAAAGTGAAAGACAGTCTCAATTTCAAATATATTGAGTACTTTAGCATTTGCAAATATATTTAAAACTCAGTCAATGAGTGTAGAGGGCATGTCTGGCATTTTTCTAGCCCTCGACTGAGAAGAGTTTTGTTGGGGGCAGTGTCTAAATAAGTAAGACATAGTCTCTGAAAGAGCTTGCAAGAGGGGAGAGGAGATGATACTGAAGTAAATGAAATAAGCATAATACTCATAGGTACTGAGTAAATTCTAGGAGTTTATATATACATATTAAACAAAGAAAACAAAAATAAAAGCCCTGTTGTCACTAAGTGGACTCCAACTCATGGTGAGCCCACATGTGGCAGAGCAGAACTGAGCTACATAGGGTCTCCTTGGCTGGTGTCTTTCCAGAAGAGATTGCTAAGCCCTTTCTTCAGTTGTATCACTGGGTGGGTTTGAACTGCCAATCTTTCAGTTAGTAGTTGACTGCAAACCATTTGTGCCACCCTTAGATCCTCTAGGAGCTTATGGGAGGCAGGTTTGGGGGGCTTGTGGTAGTTTTTTGGTTCTTGTTATGGGACTGAAGAATGGGGGCTTTCTGATGGGGTGGGCTTTCATCTGGTCTTTCAAAGGGCAGAGGCTCTTTCATCTGTTTGTTTGGTTTCTGAATAGTGCAGCAAGGCCTAGGAAGTGAACTGGTAGCAGGATTTCTCACATCAGAAGCACTGCTGTTCTTAGATGTGGTTGCAAATATACATCCCCCTGACCTCCTCCTGTCAGGGTCTGGAGGGGCGGGTCAGCTGATCTCGACAGACCCAAGGCAGCTGTTCAATCTAATGCATCTTTGCTCAAACAATTGGGTTAAGGTGATGTTTTGATATATTGCTAGTCATCTTTTATAGCCCCAAATCTCTGACATTTTTGGCTTCCTAGATTATTATATTCCTGCTGGCTATAGGAATACAACATTGTGAGAATCAGCAGAACATAAATACACCTTTCAGCCCTTCTCCAGTGTGGTCTGACACTGCTTGAAATAGTCAGCTGTGATGATGGACATTAGACCACCATAAGGAGTGCTACAAAATCACTTACTTATTCTTGATTTTTTTTCCTGCATAATGAAAGTGCAACTTTTTTTTTTTTTTCTTATCAATGGATGGTAAAAATTACTATTCCAGAAAATTTTTCATGTAAAAACGTTGGTTAAATCTAGCACTGAAACAGTAGCTAGTTAAATCTAGCACTGAAATCTGTAGCTAGTTACTGCTACAGATAAACCCTGGTATTTCAGCAGCTTAGCATTCCACCACTACTAGTTGCTGCTGACTTGGCTCCAGCTCCTGGGAACACTATACATGTCTGAGTAGAACTGCACTTCCTAGGGTTTTCAATGGATGCTTTCTTGGAAGTAGATCACTAGGCCTTTTGAGGTACCTTTGGTTGGACTCAAACCTCCAGCCTTCAGGTTAGCAGTGGAACGCTTAACCATGTGCATCAGTAGATATTTATTTTATACTCATTAAAGACCAGTGGACAGTGATAGGGATGGAGGTCAGTCCCACACTCAAGGTCTCAGACTGACTGCCATCTTCAACAAATGGTCGCTGGTGTTGACAACCAGCTGGTAGACAAGGAAAAGTACATGGGAGATGTTTTTGGACCAAGCAGGGAAGTTACATAAATTTGATAGTTCTGTTAGCCAGACTTAACCACATGGCTTCTCAAGAATGTATGGAGGGACTGGTCCACCACTTCCTAGTATCAACTCACTTTGGTGCTACAACACACAACTGTTTTCAGGTAGGCATCATTGCACTCATAATAAATTATTTTTTATTCTGCTTTTATGCTTCATAACATATTAATACCTTTCCTTCCTGTACACTAGGATAATTCTTAGTTGATGTATAATATTCAGCTGTATCATTGAATCATAATTTATTTTGTTGTTAATTGCCAGTCAGTTACAACTCATAGCAATCCTGTATAGGATTTTTGAGGAGTGGTTGGTAGATTTGAACTGATGACTTGGTGGTTAGCAGTCCAGTGTTTATCCTACAGAACCTCACCAGAGCTCCATAATTTATTAAGCTATCCCTTATTGGAGATGTGGAATGTTTTTCTGGATTGAAGGACTATATATTTTCTTTGTATGAACATCCTTCCATTTTAAGAATTTTCCCTCTGTTGAATTTGTAGAGTAAATCCTCATGAGTTGAATTATTGTGTTAAAGGAGATGGCTCTTACATATGACTACAGTGTTTTCCAAATGATGTCTTGATTCACCAGGCTGCCAATGGAGTGTGGAGATACTAGTTTCATTCCAGCCACACAAAGCAATGAAAATCAATTGACACACTGCTTTTCTACTTTGCAAAAGGAGCCTTGAGGGAGTGAGTGCAAGTTTCTTTCCTAATTGTCAGTATTAAAATAGTTACAGAGTGTGTTTGGTCCAAACTTCCTCTCCCCGCAACTTGGACATTGGCTACCTAGAATGGGGCACGGGGGGGTGGTGGGGGGGGAGGTGCTACAGAGGCAAGAAGTGACTGGCTTACAAGCTTTCAAGAGGTAACCTAGATACAGAGGGCATGGAGCAAGGTAGAATCTCCACTGAGTAGTATCCATTCTTCCTAGTCAGGGCTGATGAAAGGAGATGCGGATAGGTCTCTTGCGATACAATAGCAAATAATTGTTATCAGGACTGATAATGTAAGGGCTGGAAATGTAAAGGTAGACATTTTGTGGCAAAGGGAGGGGAGTGATTAACCTTGCAGTCTAGGAGTGGAGGTCCCTGGGATCATCAAAGGAGAAGAGCAGAGAACGGAACCCTACCCAGAGAAGCAGTGATGCCAGGGATGGAGGCAGAGACGTGGGGAGATGAAGCGGCTGGGAACTTTGGACCCAGAGAGGAAGAGGGGCTGTATGCGGAAGCCCGGGGGGCAGGCTTGCAGGGTTGGTGGATGATGCATGGAAGGGATTGTAACCATGGTAAGGAAACAATATATGATAGGATGAATGTAAGCCTAATATTCTCCCATGTAAACTATCATATAATTCACAGTGAAGCATTAAAAAAAAAAAAAATTTCCTCTCCCCAAGTGGTTGAATCGACTGTAGTACAGCCACACAGTGGACTACTTGTTGTTATGTGCCGTCGAGTAGGTTCTGGCTCATAACATAGAGTTTCTGAGGGTAGGTTTGAACTGTTGACCTTGTGGTTAGCAGTCCAGTGCTGATACTATAGTGCTACACTAGGAGTGAAGCACTTTGTTGTTGCTAAGTATGCTGTCGAGTCGATTCTAACACATAGAGACCCTGAATAGGGTTTGCAAGGAGCAGCTGGTGAGCTTGAACCACCAACATTACAGTTCAAATGATTTTGCAGTCTGATGCATTAACCCACAGTGTCATGCTAAACATACACACAAACAAGCCACAACAACAACAAAAAGGAAGAAATGAGGAACATCGCTATGAAGTGATTCCTAGGGATATCCAGAACATATGAGGGGGCTTCCGAAAGTTTCTGGAAAAATAGAATTAAAAGTTAAGGTAAAATTTTCACTACTTGGACCATTGCCCCTTGAACTACATGGGTTTGAACTAGACTGGAAGTAAGCTCAAGTCTAGCGACCATCTCTTTAAAACACCTGGAGAGACGAACTGCTCCTGTGGAGGTGATGTGTAGCTCACTGCGTTATAAGTGGATAGTCACAACACGTGAGCTCACTGCCATACCACAGGAAGAAAATCCCATGGCGAGGTAGGCCTCTACAGTTCATACTCCCATGCTGTTCAAGGGTCCACTGTACAGTTTAGTAAAAAAAATCAAAGTCTGAAAGGCTAGCTGTTATTTGCTATTCTTTATGTAATAACGGAGTTCTGGTGTAGCACTGCAGGATAAGCACAGGACTGCTAACTGCAAAGCTAACAGTTCAAACCCACCAGCCAATCCTCGGAAACCCTATACAAGTGAGAATGAAGTCAGTGGCACTTGACAACAACAACAACATTTAATAAAAATGTATATGAGAAAATATATGTGCAAAAGATATACACATGTCTGTGTATATGTGTGTATGTCTTGCAGCGAGAATAAGGCAGAAGCTGAAGAGATTGGTTACCCACATGGACTAGTAAGGAAGAGGCGGAAAGAAGTGAAGAATAGGAACAAAGCAATGACACTTCCCAGAGTCTACTTTTTTGCATGTGAAGCATTATCTTAGTGAAATTCAAATAGGGATGTGCTTGTAAGAGTATAGTATCAACATGAGCAGCTATGTAAGCTTGCTGGTGTCCATGTTGGTCTACTGGTGAGTGGAAGAGTGGGGAAGCCAGCAGTGAAGTAATGGGCTGAGTTTAACCACGTTCCACAGACTCCCATGGACCTGGAGATGTGAGAGAGAAGAAGAATGGCTGGTTGGTCCAAAAAATCGTGAGACCTGGGGACATCTGAGCCTATGGACAAGGACATAGCCACAGAGGTCTAGAGCTGAGAGTGAAGCATCCAGCTGATATGAAGTGAGAGGGGTCGCACAAGAACACCCAAAGTTGCAGACAGTACCCATTTGACCTAGCCTTGATGGCTTGATAATCAGAACATGACTAGAGGAAGATTAAAAAGAAGAGGAAGAAGAGGAGGAAGAAGA
>NW_006408826.1:1949825-1956625 GCF_000296735.1 Chrysochloris asiatica
GATCACACAGCCACTTGCTATCACTGAGTTCCCTGACAGGTTTTCCCATCATCTCCATGAACTGTTTGGCTTTACCTCCTCGCAGTTCCTAAAACCTCGTGAACATGTTCCCTCGAGTCAGCGATGGCACTTCATAGTGATAAACAAGATCACGGTACTCGAAGTCAAGATCGTTCATTAACTCCCTAATTAAACCCTCTGCTTTGGACAAAATGTAGGTATTATACTACTGTTGACAAAACATTATTGAGCTGCAGTGACTGTGCACAGAGACTTTCTTGATGTATATAATTAAATCACCTGTATCAAGACTGACACAATTCAGTTCTTTCTTGACAAATGCATTTAAGCTTTTTTTTGGTGAGCCAATCATTGCTGGAACTCAGTCTGTAGTAAGGCCACTTAACTTTTCAAATGTTAGCTCAAGTTTTTTCATTGAAGAAACAAGGCTCTCAAACAAGTCCTCACCTCTTGTCGTGCCACGCATGGCATCCAGGGACAGCAGTTACTCTCGGGTGTCAAATTCTGCAAGTATCCCACAAGGCCAGTTGGGCAGTCTTTGTTATGTGTGCTGTCTCATCACAAGCCAGAGAGAAAAATTGGAAATCCCCTACAGAACCCTTCAATGTTTTTCCATATCTTGTACCAAGTCAGTAATCCTATCTGAGACGGTTCTCCAAGACAAACTAGCATTCTGAAACAATTTTACTTTGTCTGGTGCTAACAACTCTGCTGCAGCCACCATGCACTTTTTCACGAACTCTCCCTCTAACATTAAGACTCAGCGTCTTTGGGATTCGCTTGACCTCTGCATGACTTGTCTGAATAATGCTGTCTCTGTTACAGTGAGGCCTAGTGAAAGAGGGTTGCTGTGATTCCAAACACCACTGAAGAACACTGTTTATTTGTTTGTTTTAATGTTTTGTTGTGAATTATGTTATAGTTTACATGGGAGAACATTAGTTTTACATTCATCCTACCATATATATAGTTTCATTGCCATGGTTACAATCCCCTCCATGCATCATCAACCAACCAAAGGGTATACCCTGCAAGCCTGCCCCCTACACTCCCCCTCCCCCTGCAGTCTTCAGCACACAGTCGCTCTCCCTCTCTGGATCTAAAGTGCCCAACAGCTCCATCACTCCAAGTCATCATCTCCCCCTCCATCTCAGGCATCGCTGCTTCTCTGGGTAGGGTCCTGCTCTCTACTCTTCTCCCTTCATGGTCCCAGGGAGCTCCGCTCCTAGACTGCAAAGTTAATGACTCCCCTTCTTGCTACAAAACATCTACCTTTACATTTATAACCCTCACAATCAGTCCTAATAGTAATTATTCACTATTGTATCACAAGACACCCATCCGCATTGATTTTATCCAGATGTGTTTGGCCTCCCAATTCACTGAATTCGTCATGTTTTGAGCTGTAATGATGCTCCAGATTCACTTTTTTCATTACTGCTAACACATCGCCACAAACTAGGCACACAGGTTTGCCTTTGACTTCAACAACAACAACAAAAAATGATTGTCCATTTCTCCTGGAAAGATTGACACACTGCATCAGTTTTTCTTGGTAGTTGCCATTTATAGGATCACATCAGTTAAGTTTTAATAGTTACCCAGTGTGTGAATTGCTACCAGTGTGATTATTATGCTTTGATCACTGTTCTAACCCTGCCTCTTAGATTTGGAACATATCCAATGTTTGTACCATCGACTCTTGAGGTCTTTTCTGTATACTGTAGTTTCATTAATCTTCTGCTGAGAGTCAGTTTTTTTTGAGGACTGCTGATCGTGAGCATGTGGATAAAGTCTGTATTGGAGTTATTGTCTGTGTTGACAAAGAATGACACCATCATCATCAATCATTGGAGGCAACGTCATCAGCATAGAGAAAAGTCATCTCATCACATCTCATCTCATCTCATCATCACTGATTGCTGTATTTTTGCCCTAGTGTGTTAACACTTTCATAACGCATACACTCCCAATCTGCCTGGCACTGACTCTCCTCTGAGTCACCACAATACAGGCAGACAGGCCATCAGCAGCTGATAAGTAGCAGACGTGTTTGTTCCATCATGTACTCGTATGTGTCCTGTTTATCCCATGATGGATGTTCCTTGCTTGTCTCTCAAAATTTACATTATTATTATGACTCAGTGTATATTTATATTGCTATAAAAGAAGCTCCCAGCTTGATTGACTTTTGAGCCCTGCCTACAGTTCCCCTTGGCAGGGCCAGATCAAATGATTCTGCGGGCCTCATAACTGCCTACAAGCCAGATGTTCCCCATCTGGGTCTTAGACCAAGACTTACCCAGTTTTCCAGGGAAAGAACTTGATTCCCATCTAATTAGTGTTCCCATAGGACACAAACATTTATTAATTGTGTCTTTAGTCTTCTGGAAGTTATCTTTAGAATGTCAAGCACTGTAGGACCGCTAACCACAAAGTTGGTGGTACAAGCCCACAAGTTGCTTCTTTGTCAGAACCAACTTGTTGGCACTAAACAGCAACAAACGACAAATAAAAAAGATCCCGAGTCACTTGACCCATTACCTCAGAATTACAGGCGTTGTCTCTCTCACTTGGCTTGGTATTGAAGGGTAGACAGCAGGACAATGACCATGGCCTACACATGAAGTAGAGTGTCATGGAGCTGTTGCCACCAGCATCCTTTGCTTTCGATCTCTAAAGAGCTCCTTAACCAATGCTGCAGATAGTAAAAGCCATTTGCGCCCCTTACACTCACAGCATAATTGATGTCTTCTGCCAGCACACAGGGTTTCTTTTACCACAAGCAGAAGAAAGAATTACCTGTTGGAACAGTACAGGTGGCACATGTTCAATAACTTAAATCAATTTGAAATGGCCCAAAGTGATGGCATGGGAGATGTACAGTTAAAGCTTCGTTTTAGGGTCAGAAAGAAAGATATGGTCCACTCCCGCCTTCTCTTTGTTCTCTACCATACAGGGAAGATCTAATTTTTTTAAATAGGAATTAATATTTTTATAAAATGATAGAAGCTGACTTTAAAAAATTCAAGCAACATAAAAAAGAAAATACAAAGAAGATATCTTTTTAAAATCCCAAATCCCGGTGTTCAGAGATGAGAGTGATATTATCATATTTTGTAGCTTTGATTATGAAAGGCTCTCTTGAGATAGATAGAAGAATGAATACATGTGTAGGTGTGCAGATAGAAACACATTTTTAAAAATGGGATCGTATCGAATCATGCTATCATTTGAATACTAAAAAGTATTGGTGGTGGTGGCGGCTGTGTGCTGTGGAGTTGGTTCTGACTCATAGCGACCCTATACAGGGTTTCTGAGGTTGTAAATCTTTACGGGAGCAGAAGCCTCATCTTTCTCCCACAGAACAGCTGATAGTTTCAAACTGCTGACCTTGTGGTTCGCAGCCTGATTCGTAACCACTACGCTACCAGAGCTCCTTAGCTCTAACTAATTTAACAGAAGAAAAAGGATGGCTGAAGAAACCACTGAAGTTTAGATGAATCTTTCTTTGTCCTAAGAGATACTAGTTATTACAAGACTCCTTTACGGTTAAGAAAACTGATAATAAAGATCATTGATGATGTTGTTGTTAGGTGCTGTTGAGTCGGTTCCAATTGATAGCAACCCTGTGCACAGCAGAAAGAAACACTACCGGTCCTATAACATCCTCACAACTGTTGTTTTATTTGAGTCCATTGGTGTTGTCTCTGTGTTGATATATCTCTTTGGGGGTCTTTCTCTTTTTCACTGACCCTCCACCTTACCAAGTATGATGTCCTTCTCCAGGGATCGTCCCTCCTGACGACATGTTGAAAGTACAAGAGACGAAGTCTGGCCACGCTGGCTCACAATGGGCATTCTGGCTTCACTTCCTCTAAGAAAGGTTAGTTTGTTCTGGTAGTCCATGGTACTTTGAATATTCTTGTCTAACACTGTAATTCAAATGCATGGATTCTTCTCCAGTTTTTCTATCCAATGTTCAGCTTGAACATTGAAAATATATGAGTTGGGTCAGACACACCTTAGTGTTCAAACTGATACATTTGCTGTGGCAGATTTGCCTAATGCATTATGTTGCTTGATTTCTTGACTACTGTGGCCATAAGTGTTGATAGTGGATCCAAGCAAAAATGAAGTCTTTGACAGCTTCAATCTTTTCCTCATTTATCATGATGTTATTTATTGATCCAGTTGTAAAGATTTTTGTTTTATTCATGTTGTGGTGTAGTCCATACTGTTGTCTTTCATCTTCATCAATAATTAAAGAGCTTTAGGCAGTGGAATATGACTCAGCCATAAGGAGAAATGGAATCCTGATAATGGATGAACCTTGAAGGCACTGTGCTGAGTGAAATAAGTCACAAAGGATCAGAGATAGTATGATCCCACTTATCTGGAGTGGTTCAAAGGGGTGGGAAAGAGGGAGGAGAAAGGTGGAGTCATGGCTTAAGGGACACTGTGCTTCTGTTAAAGGTAGTAGGGAACAGGGATGACAGGGATGGGCAACTTAGACATTGGCTACCCAAAATGGGGGGGGGTACAAAGGTACAAAGTGACTGGCTTACAAGCTTTCAAGAGGGAGCCTAGTTCCAGTGGGTGCGGGGATGGTAGAATCTCCACTGAGTGTTTTCCAACCTGTCTGGACGGGGCTGGTGAAAGGAGATGGGGATAAGACTCTTGTGGTTCAATAGTGAATAATTGCTATCAGGACTGATTGTGAGTGTTGCACATGTAAAGGTAGACATTTTGTAGTAAAAGGAGGGGAGTGGTTGATCTTGCAGTCCAGGAGCAGGGGGTCCCCGGGATCATCAAGGGAAAAGATCAGAGTGTGGGACCCTGCCCATAGAAGCAGTGATGCCAGAGATGGAGGCAGAGATGATGGCGTGAAGAGATGGAACAGCTGGGGACTCTGGACTCAGGGAGGGAGAGGGGCTGTGTGCTGACAGCCTGGGGGCAGGCTTGTGGGGTATATTCTTTGGTTGTTTGATGATGCATTGAGGAGATTATAATCATTGCAACGAAATGAAATATGATAGGATGAATGTAAAGCTGATGTTCTCCCATGTAAACTATCACTCAATTCACAATAAAAACTAAAAAAAAAAAAAAAAAAGGTGGTAGGAAGATTTGGAAACTATACTGGTGATAGCTGCACAACATGATAAACATAACTGATACCAGTGAATTGTACATATGAAGAGTGCTGAAATGGGAAACAGTTGAATATGTACTTACTACATTAAAGAAAAAAATAATTAAAACAAGATCTTGAGTGGGTTGAAGTTATTATGTGTTAACGCTCCACTGTGTGGCTGTGAAAACTTATATCAGCATAATGACTTATGCTTTATAAATGAATTACACATGCATCACTTTTGATTTTTTGTTTTGTTTTTTAACTTTCATAAAAATAAAAAAGTGGTACCGAACAGGAACATATTGTCCAGGCAAATGACACTCAGCTAATTAGCAATTGACTTGAAACTCTAGTCCAGTGTTCTATCACCCGATCCTGTACCAATTCTAGATCCTCATCTGTAAGATTCAAGGGGAAGTGATTCTATTATAGAGGCACTTTGATAGAACAATTTCATCTGAACCACAATATTTTCAAATAAAATAAGCAGTTAAGCCTACACGCAGCTAACTAAATGTTTTATTAAGTGTCTGATGTACCATCTGGCTTTGCCATGTAATGATTTGATATTGTACCATTTTTATATCTTTAAGCATTAAAAGAAAATAATTGTTCTCGTATCAAAAGAAGACTCCATATTGCAACTTCAAGCAGTATGAATAGACTCCTGCTTTCAGCGAAGAGCTACTTACTCGTGGTTTATTACCACTTCCCACACTTAACTCATCTCCACCTCTCATTTTTTGTTGTTGCTTGTCTTGATTTTATTTTGTTAGGGTTTGTAGCATTTCATTTATATTCTGAAAGTGCAGTTCTCTAAGTTGACATTTTACATGCCATTGGATGCCAGATCTACAGTCCCATTACCTTATTTTTCTCTTGCCCTAAGTTCTTTATTCGACTCTCCTCATGGCAGACTGAATTGCATTGTCAAATAGGAATTCTTTTTTAAGAGGAAGTCACCAAGGTTATATTTCCTGCATGTTTATTTCTTTATTCATGTTTGAGAATATTGGCTTGTGGCTCTTATCCTTGAACAACTTGCCTGGGTATAGGATTTTGAAATCACATTTATTTTTCTTCACGATTTTGCTCTGTGTTCTAGCCCTGAAAGTTTCTAGTTTCTGAAAGTTAGAGGCAAGTGAGAATTCTCCCTCTTTTTGGTAACTTGCTTTGTCTGCCTGAAAATGTAAATATTTTTTCTTCGTACTTGAGGTGTAATACTCGAACCTGAATATGTTTTGATATTGTTTGCATTTTGTTCCAATGTTTCTTATTATATATTAGTGCTTTTAAGTCTGTTCCAATTCATAGCAGCCCTGTACAGGGTTTCCAAGGAGTGGCTATTGAGTTTGAACCACTGACCTTGTGTTCAACCAGACCTTGTGGCCAATGCATTATCCTGCAGTGCCACATCAGGACTCCTAGGTATTGTATAGTATGCCCTTTTCATGGGAAGATCCAGTTCTCTTTTTGTGTGTGTGTGGAAATGTTTCTCAATTCAGGAACCCAATTGTCAGGCCATCTTTATCTATTTTCTGTATCTTTTTATAACTTTTCTCTAGTTACTTATTTTTCCTGGACATGCATCTTAATTATCTCAAACTGTTCTTCCAATCAATTGATTCCTCTTCTTCTT
>NW_006408826.1:1958235-1959492 GCF_000296735.1 Chrysochloris asiatica
TGATGCAATAGTGAATAATTGTTATCAGGACTGATTGTGAGGGTTGGAAATGTAAAGGTAGACATTGTGTAGCAAGGAGGGGAGTGATTAACTTTGCAGTCTAGGAGGGAAGGTCCCTGGGACCATCAAGGGAGAAGAGCCGAGAGCGGGACCCTACCCAGAGAAGCAGTGATACCTGAGATGGAGGCAGAGAAGATGACGTGGAGAGATGGAGTGGCTGGGACTTGAGATCCAGAGAGGGAAAGGGGCTGTGTGCTGAGGACCATGGTTGGGGGGGGTAGGCTTGCAGGGTACACCCTTTGGTTGGGTGATGATGCATGGATGGGATGGTAACTATGGCAATGAAACAATATATGATAGAATGAATGTAAAACTAATGTTCTCCCATGTAAACTATCACACAATTCACAATAAAACATTTATTAAAAAAAGGGGGGGCATACCATATAATGACAATGACCTTGGGAAAGGACACAAAGCCTGATGAATCTTCCTGTGATTGCTGAGCCCCTGACAGGGTCCTATGTAATGCCTCATTCCATTTTTCTACAATATGGAGAGTATTAATGCAATTCCCATGATGTATTTACATGAGTCCTCTGTTTTTCTCAGTTCTGTTTTTGAGAGGTGGGGATAGAGTTAGAAGTCCAGCCATGGCATGCTGTACCCTGGTTCACTACACCTTACCTATCTCGTACCTTCTCCCTCTTTTCAGTTTAAAACACACTGGCAGTCATTACAACAATCCTTTGAATCTCTTGTGCTTTTCTCTCCTGTGGCAAAACCATTATCTTGGCTTAGTCCAACTTTGCCATCGCTGTTCATTCACCTTTGTACCTGAACATGGCTGGGCAAACCACCTTGCTGACTGGTTTTCCCAACCCCAAGGAGACTGATAGTGCTGCCTAACAATCCCACTTCTTTCCCCTGGTTCATCTATGCACCTGCTTCACAGATGCTCCTGCCTCCTCAAGCATGCAATGCTTCCTCCCTCAGCTTGCCTCTTCAATAATATTCTTAGTTCCAATTCATTGAGTAAATTGAAGAAGTCTAAAGAGAAATTCTACAGTCTCCTACCAAACATCTACCCACATAGTCCTATGTGCAGCAGATTTGCCCAGTGCAATACGTCGTCTGATCTCTTGACTGCTACTTCCGTGAGTGTTGATAGTTGATCCAAGAAGGATGAAGTCCTTGACAACTTCAATCTTTTCTCCTTTGATAAGAATGTTGTTTATTGGTCCAGTGGTGAGGATT
>NW_006408826.1:1960387-1964720 GCF_000296735.1 Chrysochloris asiatica
ATTCCTTCCATCTTTTCTTGATGCATTCTGCATCATTCAATAATTTGCCCAGTGAATCTTTCAATAACGAAAGTCGAGGCTTGTCTGAAGTATGAGAGATGACGTTTGGGCATCCTGGTTCTAAGGCACATTCTGACTGTACTTCTTCCTACACATATTTGTTTGGATTGTGTGGATCATGACATTTTATCAATACTATTGTTGTTGTTAAGGGCTGTTGTGTCGGTTCCAACTCATACCGGCCCTATATAGGGTTTCCAAGGAGCGGCTGACGAGCTTGAACCACTGACCTTGCGGTTCAAACAGACTTTTCAGTCCAGTGCTTTAACCATTCCAATGTATCTCTTCCTGTTTCCACTTAAAGTCAAGCATTCTTTCTCCCGACTCCACTAAACTTCCCTTCTCCAGGTGTCATGACTTCATTGTTCTAAATTCAGTGGTCAATTTTCAGTCCTCATTTTCCTTCATCTATCAGCAGCATTTGCCACAGTTGATCACTTCCTTTTCATTTGCCTTTCAGGACAACACAGCCAAATTTCCCAATTTTACTGACCACTCTTTGTCAATCTTTTCTTAATTTTAGTTTTTATTGTGAATTGAATGAAGGTTTACAGACAAGACCATCAGTTTTATATTCAACAAATCAAACACCTTGTTTCATCTAAATGATTGCAATCTCCTCCCATGCATCATAAGTTACCCCACTTCCTCTATATTTACTAATCTCACTTCCTATTTCCATTCGACCCTCCTTCCCATCCTTTCTCAACTTTGATCTTAGGTAAATGTTGCCCCTTTTGATTTTGATAAACCTATCTTGCTGTATTACTGTCCTCCCTACGAAAAACTGGGCCACAAGAGTAAGTTCCTTTCTAGACTTGAAGGGTGGCTGATGGCCATACTCTAGGGTTCCTACAGTCTCTTCTGACCAGTAGTTCCAGTCTTTTTTTTAACAAAATAATTTTAAGTTTTGTTGCACATTTTCTCCCGCTCTATATGGGGCCTTCTACTGTGATCCCTTTCAGGGCAGTTGATAGTGGTAGCTGAGCACCATCTAGCTCTTCTAGTCTCAGAGGCATGGAAACTGATGGTCACATGTCCCATTAGTCCACAGGACTGCTTGATTCCAAATATCTTCCATTCTCGTCACTCTTCTTTCTTCTACATGTAGAAAGACCAATAATTGCACCTTAGATGGCTATGCATGAGCTTTTAAACTCCCAGACACTATTTGCTAAAGTAGAATGTAGAGCATTGTCTTTGTGCACTTTATTATACCAACTGACCATGGTGTCTCCAGAGACTATGGTCCTCAGTCCCAGGCCCAACAACTCATTGCCTTAGGCTGTTTGATAATATCAAAAAAAGTTTTCATCACCTTGTCCACAGTATGTTCCAAAACATTCGTAGGAGTATTTACCCAAATACAAATATCCTTTGAAACCCATATACATTTGTGGATGTACTTCCACTCTTCCTCCCATATGTATCATCTGCATATCACAGGTTGTTGATGAGTCTTCCTCCAATCCTGATGCTTTTTTATATAATGTTTTTTCATGTTCTTTTTAATATAATCTAGATTCTCAGATTCTTTCCTCTGCATACAACTTGAATAAGTATGGTGAAAGAATATAACCCTGGTGCACACCTTTCCTGATTTTAAACTAGTCAATGTTCCCTGGTTCTGGATGAATGACTACCTCTTGGTCTGTGTACAGGTTCTTCGTGAGCACGATTAAGTGTTCTGGGATATTCATTCTTCACAGTGTTGTCCATAATTTTTTCAGGATCCACACAGTTGAAAGCCTTTGCATAGTCAATAAAACACAGGTAAGCATCTTTCTTGTATTCTCTGTTTTCAGCCAAGATCCATCTGATGTCAGCAATGATAACCCTCATTCCACGACCTCATCTAAATCTGGCTTGAACCTCTTGCACTTCTCTGTCAATGTACTGCTGCAGTCGTTTTTTAATTATTTTTAGAAAATGTTACTTGCATGTGATATTAATGACATTATTCTATGAATTCCACATTCCATTATGCTACCTCTCTTTGGAATGGGCACAAATATGGATCTCTTCCATTCAATGTGCCAGGTAGCTGTCTTTGAAGTTTCTTGGCATAGATGATTGAGTGCCTCCAGTGCCACCTCACTTTCTTGAAATATTTCAGTTTTTATCCCATCAATTCCCAGTGTGTTGTTCTTTGCCAATTCCTTCAGTGCACCTGGGGTTTCTCCCTTCAGTATCATTGGCTCTTGATCATATGCTACCTCTTGAAACAGTTGAACATTAACCATTTCCTTTGGGTACAGTTACTGTGTGTATTCTTTCCATCTTCTATTGATGCTTTCTGAATCATTCAATATTTTGCTAAAAGAATCCTTCGGTACTGCAAGCTGAGGCTTGCATTTTTCCGTCAGTTTTTTTCAGCTTGAAAAATGCTCAGCATGTTCTTCCCTTTTGGTGTTCTGACTCCACATGTTTGCACATTTCATTATAATATTTGATTTTCTCTTCTCAAGCTGCCCTTTGATAGTTTCTGTTCCGCTCTTTTACCTCCTCCTTTCTTCCATTTGCTTTAAAAGCATCTCTACACTGGAGAGCAGGTTTCAGAGTCTCTTCTGACCTCCATTTTGGTCTTTTATTTCTTCCTTGTCATCTTAAAGTTCTTTTGCTTTCTTCTTGTGGGAGATTCTTGATGTTATTCCACAACTCTTCTGGTCTTAGGTCGTCAGTGTCTAATGCATCAAATCTGATCTTCAGATGATCTATAAATTCAGGTGGGATGTGTTCAAGGTCATATTTTGGCTCTTGTGGATTTGTTTTAATTTTCTTCAGTTTCAGCCTGAATTTGCATATGAGCAATTGATTATCTGTTCCACCGTCTGCCTTGTTTTGGCTGATGATATGGAGCTTTTCCATCATCTCTTCCCATTGATGTAGTCAGTTGGATTTCTGTGTATTCCATCTGGTGAAGTCCATGTGTATAATTGTCTTTCATGTTGTTTAGAAATGGTCTTGCACAATTCTATCATTCCATCTCTAGCATCATCTCTATCACCAAGGCCATATTTTCCATCTACTGATCCTTCCTGTAATTATCAATACATCTTGATTGCATGTTTGATCAATTTCAAACTGATTAAGTTGGTAGAATTCTTCAATTTCATTATCACTAGCTTTAGTGGTTTCTGAGTAAATGTGAATAATAGTGGTGTTAATGTAATGAAAATATCCTATCACAGACAGCATTATACTTCAAAGTAGATCTTGAAATGTTCTTTTTGATGATGAATGCAATGCTATTCCTCTTCAATTTGTGATTCCTAGCATAGTAAACCATGTGATTGTCAGATCCAAAATGGCCAATGCCAGTCCATTTCAGCTTACTATAATGCCTAGGACATCGATGTTTATGAGTTCCATTTCACTTTTGACAACTTCCAAACTACCTAGATTCATATTTCATACATTCCATGTTCTAATTATTAATGGATGTTTGCATCTCTTTATACTCATTTTGAGTTGTGTCCCATCAGCAAATGATGATCCTGATGGCTTTATTCCATTTGTGTCTTTACGGTCAACTCTACTTTGAGGCAGCAGCTCCTCCCCAGTCATATTTCGGGTGCCTTCTAACCTGAGGAGCACATATTCTGGCACTATATCTGACACTAATCTAGTGCTCTTCTTCGTGTTTCAATATTCAGTATTCTGCTGATATCTGATACTCTTTCACTGCTATTCATAAGTTTTCAGTGGGTGAATATTCACAAGTAGTCTGTCTCTCCTTCTTCTGAATCTGTCTTTGTCTGGAAGCTCATTTTAAATCTGCCCACCATGGGTGACCCTGCTGGCATTCAAAATATGGGTGGCATAGCTTTCAGAATCACAGCAGCATGCAGTCCACCACAGTTGTAATTGTTAAGTGCCATCAAGATGATTCCGACTCATAGCAACCCTGTATAGGGTTTTCATGACAAAGCTGATGGGTTTGAACTGCCGACCTTGTGAACCGTGTGATTTTCAGTCCAGTACTGATCCTACAGCACCATACACATATAGACTTCTGGTGTAGCACTGGACTTCAAAGCATAAGGTCGACAGTTCAGACTTACCAGCTGCTCGTCGGAAACCCTATACAGCAGCTCACTTAACAACAGCATATGCATGTACATAGATTGTTGTTAAGTGCCGTCTATCCATTTGATTTTGAATCACAGAGACCCTGTATAAAGTCTCTGAGAATTTAAAAATCTTGGAAGGAACAGAAAGTCTCATCTTTCTCCCATGGAGCTGCTAGTGGGCTCGAACCACCAACCCAGTG
>NW_006408826.1:1966260-1978986 GCF_000296735.1 Chrysochloris asiatica
ATATATATGTATATATATATAGTTGTTAAGTGTTGTCGAGTCAGTTCTGAATCTTCATAGGATTTCCAAAGAGTGGTTGGTGAGTTTGAACCTCCAATGTATGGTTAGCAGTCCCATTCTTATCCTATAGCACCACACCAGAACTATCTCTTTCTCTCTCTCTTTGTATATATACCGAACATGACCACATTTTGACACCATCATCATTACCATCCTAGTCCAAGTCTTCATCATTTTTTTACCTAAACTATTGTGCGAACTATCAAAATGTTCTTTTTTCTTCCACTCTAGGCCCCTATTGTCCCTTCTCAGAGGATCATTTTATAATAGCACACATCTTTTCTTTAAACTGTACAATGTCATCGTTACAACAGGACAAATATTGTATGAGGACACTTTTGTAAAATTTCAAGAAACTGATTTCATACAAAAAGCAATATTTTTGTGTCGGTTATGAGGGGTGGGAGAGAAGGGAGAGTAATTCCTGGCTTCTAAAGAGCATTCTTGTACTTCTTCCAACACAGATTGGTTTGTTCTTCTAGCAGTCCGTTGTTATCAGGGGTGGGAGGGGAAGGGAAGATAATTCTCTGACTAGAGAGGAGATAATATGTGTCACATTAGATGAGGGGAAGCCAGTATACAATAAGAGAGACATCAGAAAAACTGATGGGGGCAGGGAAGGCACCAGGAGGAGTATAAGAGTGAAAGGCCACTGAGGTATTACTGTTATTTACACAATCTTGCAATATCGCTGATCTATGAGGAGATGTATAGATAGATGCACAGGCTGAACAGGTGTGGGAGGGAGAGTGGGAAGAGGTACATGGGTATATATACATTTGCTGCAGAAGTGTGCATGAATGTGGTAGAGCATACAGAGAAATGTACCCACAATTATATATAGCTTTGACAAAGGCTATTAGGTATTTCACTTTGCTGCAGCTATATTCATGAATATGGTGGAGCATACAGGGGACAAAGTTATAAAAAATACCTTAGACATAACCAAATACTTTGTAGTCAACTCTTTGAGATCAGAAGGTCAGTATTCACCCAAGGACAACGTCAGAAGGGTTAGGAAAGAAGGAGGAATGGAAAAGGAAACACAGGGAGGAAGTGATGTTACATTGTGGGAATTGCAGTCAATTGATATTGTTGTTGTTAGGTGCTGTCTCAAGTCAGTTCTGACTCATAAAGAACTTACATACAACAGAAAAAACACTGCCCCTTCTGCGCTATCCTCACAATTGTTACATTTGAGCCCATTGGCTGCAGCCACTGTATCAATTCAACTCTTTGGTGGTCTTCCTCTATTTTGCTGACCCTCCATTTTTCCAAGCATGATGTCCTTCTCCAGGGAATGTTCCATCCTGAAAACATGTCCGAAGTATGAGAGACGAAGTCTCACCGTCCTGGATTCTAAGTAACATTCTAACTGTACTTCATCCAACATAGATTTGTTTGTTCTTCTGGCTGTCCATGGTACTTTTAATATTCTCCTCCAACACCATAATTCAAATGCATCCATTCTTCTATGGTCTTCCTCATTCATTGTCCAACTTTCACATACATATGAAGCTATTGAAAGTACCACGGCTTGGAATAGGCGTACCCTCATCCTCAAGGTGGCATCTTTGCTCTTAAAGAGTTTGGTTTGAGTACTTGGAAGATGCATGTGCTAAATTTATGCCACTCTTTGTCTACTTTAATGAATCAGTCTACAGATCAGTTAATGGTCAGGTTAAGGATCTCTTTGTGGCTTAGGTTAGAGTTACTGTTTGACTACGAGAAAGTTAACTCTAGGTCTAGGTTTAGAGCTCAGTCTGTGTTCCTGTTTAGGTATCTGCAGACAAGATTTGGCATCTTTCATTGGCAACAGTTTCAGAATTAGAGCTGAGTGTTTGGCTAGCTTAAATACTCCATTTTAGGTCTCAGGGTAAGAATAGGCTGTTGTCACAAGACAGTTCCAAAATTCAGTGAATTAACCAATCAGATTTTTTTCTGTTTAAAACATTTAACTGTCTATGGAGTGTGTTCTAGGATTTGGGGAACCTTTGCTCCATGTAGATTTCAGGTTCTTACCCCCTAGAGGGAGTTCTGGTGGGGCTTTGTAGTATAATGCACTGGACCACAAGATGGTTTTGAACCATGCGTTCAGCAGTTCAAACTCACCAGCCACTTCTCAGAAGCCCTATACAGGGTCACTGTGAAGTCAGAATTGACTCAACGGCATTTAACATTACATCCCCTAAGACAGAGTTTCTCAACCTCAGCACTATTGACATGTGTTATTGTTGTTATTAAGTGCCGTGGAGTCTGTTCCAAATCATAGAGACCCTTCATAGGGTTTCCAAGGAGTGGCTGGTGGGTTTGAACTGCCGACGTGTCGGTTAGTGTTTCAGTGCATGTCTTACAGCACCACACCAGTTAATTCTTTGTGATTGAGAGTCTGTTCTGTACATTTCAGGATGTTTAACTACATCCATAACCTCTACCCACCAGTTGCCATTAGTAACACCTGCCCCTCTCTGTAGTTGAGACAACCAGAAATATCGCCAGATTGCCAAATGTTCCCGGAGGAGCAAAACTGCCCACTTCCCCAGTTGAGAGCCACTGCCCCCGAGGCATTATCACTTTCCCCTCAGTTGCCATGGTTATAGCCATCTAACTGGTAGGAAGGGTTGGGCGCATGCATGCTCCTGTTGTGAGGCCTAGAGGAAGCATACACCATTTCCATTCACATTCTGTTAATGAATGGTTAGTCAGATGGTCCCATGTATGTGACATGCAGGATGGAAATGCCCAGCCACGGTTCCATTACTGTGGCAGGAAGGGAAAGGAATTCTGGTAGGCAGTTTAACAGTTTCTGCCACAGTATGTATGATCCTATTAAAAGACACACATACCCAGAGTGGATAGTAAAATCAAAGCCTTGTTAATGGCCTTTACAAGAGACATATCTTTAAAGAGCATGGAAAGACTGAAAATAAAGAAAAGGGCAAATGCTAATGAAAGAGCAGCAAGTAATAATCAATATCAGATAGAATAGCATCCAAGACAAAAATGAAAACAAAACAAAAAAAATGTTAAAAGGGACTAGGAGGAATATTTCATATTATAGAAAGAGCAATTTGTCAAAACATTATAGCATGCAGGACATTTTAAGTACCTGATTCTTAGCTTCAAAATGCACAGGACTCATAAAGCTACAAGTGGTGGCTGTGTGCCGTGGAGTTGGTTCCAACTCATAGCACCCCTGTACATAGTTTCCAAGGCTGTAAATCTTTATGGGAGCAGAAAGCATCATCTTTCTCCTGCAGAGTGGCTGGTAGATCGAACTACCAACCTTGCAGTTAGCAGCCAACTTGTAAACCACTACACTACATGTAGACCAATTACCAATCATACCTGGAAAACAGTTACATTCTGAAATGAATGTAACTAATTTGCTTTACATTTATTTCCACATGATTTCTGCACCTGGCAAAGAGGCTTGAACACACTTGGTACCTGGTAAATGCTTGTTGGTTTAAATGTAATTGTTGGATGCCATTGAGTCCGTCCCAACTCATAGTGACCCTGTGTACACAGAACCTGGTCCTGTGCCGTTTTCACATTTGTTATGTTTGAGCCTGTTGTTGCCACTGTGTCAGTCTGTCTCATTGGGGGTCTTCTATTTTTCCTCTAACCCTCCACTTTACCAAGCATGATGCCCTTTTCCAAAGACTGGTCCATTCTGACAATATGTTCAAAGTACGAGAGATTAACTCTCACCATCCTCTCTTCTAAGTAATATCTGGATGTACTTCTTCCAACACAGATTTGTTTGTTCTCGGGCAGTCCATGATATTTTCAGTATCCTTCATCAACACCATAATTGAAATGTTATCGATTCTTCTACAGTCTTCCTTATTCATCATCCAATATATGAGGTGATTGAAAGTATCATGGGTAGGGTCAGGTGCAACTTAGACTTTAAAGCGACATTTTTGTTCTTTAACAGTTCTGCCTCATGTAGTATGTCATTTAATTTCTTGACAGCTGCTTCCATGGGTGTTAATTGTGGATTTGAGGAAAATAAAATCTTTGACAACTTCAATCTTTTCTCCATTTATCATGATATTATTGGCTTGAATATATATGCTTTATATTCTAGTAGGAGTCCTGGTGTGGCACTGTAGGATATGCACTGGACTACTAACTGCAAGTTTGGCAGTTCAAACCCACCAGCTGCTCCTTGGAAACTCTATACAGGGTCACTATGAGCCAGAACCAATTTGACAGCACTTAACAACAACAACATACTCTAGTAGTCTTTTTGGAACCTGGAATAAGGTTATTAAAAGTTTCACAAATTCACATGGGAATTTAAGGGACCCAGAATAGGATGGTTATAATAATAAAAAGAAAGACAGGTAATAACAAATCTGGGTGAGGATATGGAGAAATTGGAGCCCTCATGCATTGCTGGATGAACCTTAGAAATATGCTAAGAGAAAGAAACCAGTAACAAAGGGCCCCATGTTATATCATTCTAGTTATATGAAATGTGCAGAATACACACATTCATTAAGACAGAACATATATTAGTGGTTTCCTAGGGCTTGGGGAGCTGTTGGCGTTAGGATGGGTGCTTCCTAAGTTTTGTGATGAAAATGTTCTAGAATTGATTGTGGTTATGGTTGGACATATCTTTGTACTAAAACCCATAAGAGTAGACATTTTAAATGGGTGAATTTTATGGTATGTGAATTATATCGCAATAAAAATATTTAAAAATATTTATATATGGATCAGCACACAATGGTGGCCAGTACCTGAGTAAGATGAGTGCGTGCACCCATGAGGAGAGGGAAAGTGTATGATTATGTTTGCTAGCAGCTGGAGATCTGTAGCATCATACTGTGTAGTAGTCAGCCAGGCACTCAACATTTTCACATTCTCATTTCACGACTGAACAACATCCGAAAGAAACATGGTTCAGTTAGAGCATCAGGCCTGTAAATTGCATCATTCAGCTTGCACAGATTCTTCACAAATCTCCATCTCCCTGAAGTGGAGTACTCTTTGGAGCCAGTTTCACAAGCACCCGGGCTAGTGAAGTATTTGAGTTTGAAGGAACTCTCATTTGAAAGATGAAGGAAATGAAGCCCAGAGAGGGGTAGACATGCATCTGTGATCATACAGCCATGTAGTAATCAAGTTTAATCAGAACAAACATCTTGATGCCATGCTAATATATATCTTACTACCTGGGCTGTTTGCTCTCCCAATATTATCAAGTGCTATCAGCTTACAACAATCAGCTTAAGGTGGGTAGCTGTGATGATTCATTTTGCATGTCTTCTCGGCGAGGCTACGATTCTCAGTGGTTTGGCAGGCACTGGACTGGTTGCGGTTCTGTAATGTAATATAATCATCTTTCACTTTGTGATCTAATGCAAGCTGTCAATCAACTGAAAAAAGGACTTTCCTTAGGGGTGTGGTCGGCCTCCATAATTTAAATAGGTGTTCCGATTGAGTAGATGTGAGTGTGTGTGTGTGTGTGTGTGTGTGTATACATGCACGTGAGTGTACGCACACTCTCTCCCTGATCTGGATCTTGAGACATAATCCTACAGATGTCTCCAGACTGCCCCTGATGTGCAGATTTAGGGCTTGCCAGCCCATACAATTGCATGAGCCATTTCCTTTAAGTCAAACAATCATTATTCATCTCTCCCTCTGTCTCTATGTTGTTGGTATTAAGTGAAATCGAGTCGGTTCTGAGTCATAGCTACCTAGTATAGAGTTTCCAAGGAGCGCCTGGTGAGTTTGAACCCCCTACCTTGTGGCTCAAACACACCTTGCAGTCCTGTGTGCTTATCTTACAGCACTACACCAAGATTCCATCTCTCACTATATATCCATCTATATAAATCTATGTTGTTGTTTTTAAGTGCCATCGAGTCAATTCCGACCCATAGCAACCCTGTATAGGATTTCCAAGGAGCGATTAGTGAGCTTGAACTGCTGATCTTGCAGTTCAAACTGACCTTGCAGTCCAGTGCATTAACCCATAGTGCCACACCTATGTGTGTGTGTGTATGTGTGTGTATATATGTATACATGTTGTTGTTGTTGTTGTTAAGTGCCGTCGAGTCGGTTCCGACCCATAGCGACCCTGTACAGGGTTTCCAAGGGTGTAAATCCTTACGGGAGTAGAAAGCCTCATCTTTCTCCCGCAGAGCGGCTGGTAGTTTCGAACCGCTGACCTTAAGGTTCGCAGCCCAATTCGTAACCACTCCATACATGTATTTGCATGTTATATACATGTGTGCATTTATGTATATGTCTTGCTGATTTTATTCCTGTAGAGAACCTAACTAAGACAATAAATAGCTGGTAAAGATACAAAATATTTAGATTGCATTTCAGCAGTATTTCACCTGGAAACTGCCATGAAAATAATGAGGAATTGTGAGACATTTTCACAAAGAAAGATCCCTGAAAATCAATGTTTAGGGGTCTGATTTCTAGCTTCTGGCTTTGATTTGACACTAGTTAGCACATGACAACAACAACAACATCTGGCCTCTGTATCTCTATCCCTTGTTTTTGGAAGACTTCAGTTCATGAAAAAAGAAGAGGGGAAAGAAATGGTTAGAAAGTTAAAGCTTCTGAGACAATACATTGTAAATGGAATTAATCTCTCAAATAATGCTGTTCCATTTGGAGAAGATGGTAACTGACTAATGAAGTCCTATAAACCTTGGAATGCTTACATTCAATTATGCCTTCACTTAACATTTGAGTGCTTGAATTAAACTTTCTCTTTTTATAGCACCACCAAAGCTGGTGATTCCAGCTTCGTTCCAATGTGCTCTTAGGAAACTTACAGTAGCCTTAACTTACGGGAGCTCATCCAGGGGGCACCTTGGGAATTCATTGAATTATAGGAAGCCAGAGCACGATATATTGTCAGGAGGGACCAGTCACTGGAGAAGGATATCATGTTTGGTAAGGTGGAGGGTCAGAGAAAAAGAGGAAGATCCCCAGCGAGATGGATTGGCCAAGTGGCAGCATTGATGGACTCAAGTGTGGCAACAGTAGTGAGGTTGGTCCAGGATCGGGCAGTGTTTCGTTCTGCTGTGCATAGGGTCACTATGAATTGGTACCCACTGGATGGCACCTAACAACAACAAGGGCAGGATAAAAAGAAAGTAGTAGTCACAGGTGCAGTGTGTACTATTTCAGAATGTTTTGTGAGGTTAGAATTCTATGGAACAATGGTTGCTGTGATATCTGGTGTCTTAAGAACAGGAATAGGTGGGAGACGAGAACCAATGTTACAATTCTCGAGACTGAGGAAATGGCTATGTGGGACAGCAGGAGGAGGCGTTGCCAAGACTTCCTAGAACTCAGTCACTTGGACTGGGTCTCACCGCAAGTTGCCAGTTCCAGCAGAGAAACCAGAAGCCCCACTGAAATCTGCCCAGTATCACAGCAACATGCAGGCCACCACAGTACAGCAAACTGAACAGACAAGTGCATTAGGTTTATTGCCTGTGAAGTTTAAATTGTTGTTGTTGTGTGCTGTGGAGTCAGTTCCGAGTCATAGCGACCCTGTACAGGGTTTCTGAGGCTGTAAATCTTTATGGGAGCAGAGTGCCTCATCTTTCTCCTGCGGAACAGCTGGTAGTTTCAAACTGCTGATCCTTAGGTTAGCAGCCCGATTCGTAACCACTACGCTACCAGAGGAAGTTTAAATAGGAGCCATAAAAGATGCCCAGAGGCATACACTATATATATACAAGGGTGTTTTAAAAGTTTGTGGGCAAATTCCATTATCTTTCAATTCCATTTTTCCAGAACTTTTTGAAGGTCCCCTCCCTCATATATACAGTGAAAGTTAAGGGAATACTGCAGCTCTGCGGAAACAGGAGTGCCCAGGGCTCATTTTAACAATCCCAGATTCAATGAATTATATACCCACCTAATGGCATTGTCTAGTCTGTTCCAAGTCCTATAACATAAGCTGATGGTGGAGTTCCCAGAATTGAACACAGATTAGCCAAGTAAACTGCTCTCATGTAACTTTTACAGATTAATAGCCTTCTGAAGGGGTTTACATGATTGTGCCAGGAATTGCATTGGCTTCAGCCTGCATCAGAGAAAATGGAAATGACTAATTATAAAATGCATGCATAAATTAGAGATCATGTGTTTTGCTACTAGAAAAGAAAGGAACACTTTTTTTTGGTAGGTAGAGCCAGGAGTAGGGTGAGGCAAGCAAGGCATCCAGCACTGTACACCCTAAGTATCTCACTTGTGTCAGTAGATTCCTGGTCCGGTCGGTTGGCAATATTGACCCAAAGCTGTTTTATGCAAACCTAGTAAATGTAGGAGCAGATAACCTGCAGAAGAGACAAGAAAAGACATGATTCAAGGCGAGAAGGAGAAAATTAAGGAGTGAACAGTAAGTTATATGTTGTACATTTAGAAGGCCCAATGGCAGCAGCAGAGATGAAAAAAAAAAAAAAATGAAAGAAAGAAAGCAACAACAAAAAAACCCTGATAACAGAAGGTGAAGAGTAGACTACATTCTACAGGCAAGTAGCGTCAACATTGAGTGGCTTCAGGCTGGTGGGAAACCTGACTTGTGAAGATAGCATGGTGCTGGATGAAAAGGCTGTCAGTGGCAGAAAAGGCAAAGTATATTTAATGGCTTTTTAAAAGCACTTTCTGGGCTTTGTGATGACATTTCACTCTATGTTTTTGCCTTTTGCCCTTATTGTTGTTGTTGTGTGCATTGAGTTGATTCCTATTCACAGAAACAGTATAGCACAGAGAAGAGCTCTCCCAGAGAGTTTCCTAAGCTGTTATCTGTACAGAAGCAGATTGCAAGATCTTTGCTCCTGTAGAGTGCTAATGGGTAATAGCCAAGTGCTTTAACCATCGCTCCACTGGGACTTCTTTATGCCCTTATACCTGGGATCAAATGGGGAATCCTGCCATTGGAATCCTAGACAAGGTGCCTAGCTTTTCTGGGTCTCATTTTCTTCATCTGCAAAATGGGCCTAATAGTGGCACCTACCTGTTTTATTAATTAAATTAATTTAAATTGTGAACTCAGTGAAGTTCACAATTCAACAAATCATATGCATTATTTCAGCTCAAAGACTGCAATCCCCTCCATGCGACAACAGTTATCCTGCTTCTCCCTGAGATTCCTATAAATCTTGAGTTTTGTTCAAGATTTTCTCCCACTCTATCTGGGATCTGCTAATCTTGTCCTTTTTAGAACAGTTGGTCATTGTAGCCAAACACCATCTAGTTCTTCTGGTCTCAGAATTACGGAGACTGAGGTTCACATATTCCATTAGTCCATTGGACAAATTGATTCCGAGCATCTTCGATTCTCATTACTATTCTTCCTTCCAACATGGAGAGAACAATCGTTGCACCTTACAGGCCGCTCATGAGCTTTTAAGATCCCTGAAACTCATCACCCAAGTAGGATGTAGAACATCGTCTTTGTAGACTCTGTTATGCTAATTGACCATAGTGGCCCTTAAGACTGGTCCTGAGCCCCAGACCCAGCAACTCATTGCCTTAAGACATTTGATAATATCTAAGACCTTTTCATCATTTTGTCCACTGTATGCCCCACCCCCACCACTCATCTGTCAGTTTGTTGTACTCTGGTGGCTTCCATGTTGCTATGACGCTGGAAGCTATGCCACCAGTAATTTGAATGCCGGCAGGGTCCCCCATGATGGACAGGTTTTGGCTGAGCTTCCAGACTAAAACCAAGTAGGAGGAGAGAGAGAAAACAGAAAACCTTATGGATAGCAGCGGAGCACTGTCACATTTGTTGTTGTTGTTGTTAGGTGCCATCAAGTCAGTACCAACCTATAGCGACCTTATGCACAGCAGAATGAAACACTGCCCGATCCTGGGCCAACCTCGCTATTGTTGCCACGCTTGAGTCCATCAATGCTGCCACTTGGCCAATTCATCTCATTGGGGGTCTTCCTCTTTTCCTCTGACCTTCCACCTTACCAAACATGATATCCTTCTCCAGCGACTGCTCCCTCCTGTCACATAGCACTAGACTATTGAATATTGAAACATTATGAATAGCATCAAAATATTGTCAGATATAGAGCTGAAACATGAGCCCTCCAGTTGGAAGTTACTCAAAATATGATTGGCGAAGAGCTGCCTCTTAAAAGTAGAGATGACCATGATGAGTAAAGCTTTCAGAACCTTCTTTTACTAATGGGACACAACTCAAAATGAGGAGAAACAGCTGCAAACATCCATTAGTAATTACTGTTGTTGTTGTTAATTGCCATTGAGTCAGTTCTGACTCATAGCAACCCTGTACAGGGTTTACGAACCTGGTAGGTTTGAACTGCCGACCTTGTGGTTCGCAGTCCATTTCTGATCCACAGTGCCACACCAAAAGTCCATTAATAATAGGAACATGGAATGTATGAAGTATGAATTTAGGAAAATTGGAAGCTGTAAAAAATGAAACAGAACACATAAACATCGATATCCTCGGCATTAATGAGCTGAAATGGACTAGCCTTTTTTAATCTGACAGTCATGTGGTTTACTATGGGAATGATAAATTGAAGAGGAATGGTGTTGCATTCATCATTAAAAAGAACATCTCAAGATCTATCTTGAACTATAATGTTGTTGTTTTTTTTAACCTGAAAGTAAATTTTTGCTAAAGATAATTCAAAAGCTATAATGCTAGTTTCATATACCTACAAGTAAAACCATTTAGTACCACTATTTACATGCCAATCACTAAAGTGATGATAAAATAGAGTAATTATACCAACTTCTTCAATCAGAAATTGATCAAACATGTGATTGAAATGACCTTAAGATCGAGTGCTCATCAGGACTCCAGTGAGTGGGTTATTATTAGCTTATTATCCTGAGGATTCAGCATACCATTCATAGGCATTGGGCAATCCATTTTATAGATGAAAAGAAGTATTTTGTTACTTATTCAAGTACTTCTCTCTAGGAGTCCTGGTGTGGCACTGTAGGATAAGAACTCGAACTCAAAATCAGTTTGAACTGCAAGGTCGGTGGTTCAAACTCAACAGCTGCTCCTAAAAAATCCTCTATAGGGTCACTATGAGTCGGGACTGACTTGAGGACACACATCAACAACAATAAAAGATTATTTAAGATTTGATTTTACTTGGGAAACTTTGTAAGACCAGAAGGATTCATGAATAAAAGAGAGTCATGGCAAAATCATTGGGATAATTCTAAAGAATATTTTCAACTAGCTGTTGTGACCTGAGAAATTCTCCTTTTATATTGTAAGAATATTTACATCTGCCAAGCCTCATACCGTTCCACTGATTAGCTCAAGAAGACTTTGAACTAAAATTGAAGACAGAGGGGAAAAAACTCCATGAGTAACAATGTAATGGGAAAGAAAAAAGATATGGTCAAACTATGCCATGTGGATCTATATGGGTTATAAGGAAATACCTTTAATACTAGAACAGATGGTGACAAAAAAGTGGGAGGAGAATTGTATAGGTGAAGTTCCTGATCCCTCCAATCTGCTCAACCAAATTAGCTGTGATTTTATCTGCTTAGTCTTTGGGGCTTTTGCTTAAAACTTCACTGAAGAAGAATTATGGCTGGAAGACACTTTTATAAACCTGGTAGAAAAAAAAAAAAAAAGGGAAGAAGTCACCCAGCAATTTATAAGATAAAAGTATTAGGATCATTTCTCAATTACAGATGTCAGTTTCCAAAGTATGGAAAATGTATCATAAGCAAAGTGACCTTAAAGATTGCCTGAACGGAGTGATTCTAATCTTCTAGGTTTTGCTGAGGTGTGTAGAGTGGGACTCATGACTTGCATGCTGTAATAAATGTATCTACTTTATCTAAAAACTAATCTGATTAAGGGGTGATGAGTTGTGATTAAGCGCTTGCCTTCTAGCCAAGGTCGGTGGTTCCAATTCACCAGCTGCTCTGTAGGAGAAAAATGTAGCATTCTTCTTCTGTAAAGATGTACATACAGCTTTGGAAACAAAGCACTATGGGGCAGTTCTACCCTGTCTTTTAGAGACACTATGAATCAGAACCCACACAACATCAATGGCTTTGGTTTGGGTTTTTACTCTGGAGTGTAAATCCATAAACCTAAGGGGAAAACATCATGACAAAAACCAGATAGCTAATGATGTGGTTGGGATAATACTATGAACTTCTTGGAAAAATTTATGTTTGGGATGATGCTTTCTTAATATCATTGTTAAAATATAGATGTAAAGCAAGATAAACCAGTAACAGCATACTTCAATTATATCCCTAATGACTAGGTTTTTTCCCCCACAGAATTACCTTCAAAAGTTCATGGCTCACCTTGCCAGTAGTTTCAGCTCTCCAATAGACTAGTTCACATGCTTTAGGTTAAGAAAAGCAAGGACATATTACCAGAAGTTGTACCTCTAATCAAGGCAAGTTAGGTTTTTTTGTTTGTTTTCTTAAAGCTTTTATTGTGAATTGAGTGCTAATTTACATGGGAGAACATCGGTTTTGCATTCATCCTGTCGTATTTCATTTCATTGCACTGATGATGATCCCCTCCATGCCTCATCATTCAACAGTATTTGCGTCTATTCCCTCTTTTTTTTTTTTTTTCATGTACACAAAAACACTCAGGAATATATACTCATTTAAACAAACCAA
>NW_006408826.1:1980726-1983197 GCF_000296735.1 Chrysochloris asiatica
CTTAGTCTTGGAAGGGGGTTTACCCTGAGGGAACCCGACCACTTGCCTTGATGTCTTCAGGGTGAGCAACTTACTTATTCTTGTAGTAATCAGTCGGACTGCCTATATTGTTTTGTATTTTTCCTGTTGGTCTTTCTTTCAAGAAGTAGCTTTTGTTCTTCTAGCCATTCCATGCTGGTCTGAGTTTACACTTTTTAAAGAAAATTTCTTTATATTTCTCTAGTCAAGTTCTGATCATCAAGCCATCAAAGATGCAAGTTTGGACATTCTTAAACAAGGCAAATTTTTTGACAAAACAGTGATATGGATTCATTTCTTGAACTTACTTTATGATTTTCAGTAACTTCACTTTTGCAGGGCAAGTCCTTTCTTCAAGATGGTGTACCCATTTTAGAATTTCTTTTTCTTCAACATTACCAATCAATAATATGGACTTGAACTATACACTTGCTTAGAGGAGGGCCCCATTTTAGCATTCCTTCCCTGCACATGCTTAAGCTCAAACCCCCTTCCCTCTCCCCTCCCACCACCAACCACCTTGGAATGGTCTAGCAGGACTCGAATGGGACCAAGGAGAATTGCACTGATTCTCTCAGCTGGTTTTCTGTATCGCTTATCCTGAAGGATTAAGGATGTTAAAGCTAGGATTTACTGTATGGATAAGGGATGTTCAAGGGAAGGCAACAAGGCAGAGACTCTATAGCCTTAACCTTCTCTGAGCAAAATAGATTCTTAAAGCTTAGACTGATGACCATGATAGGAAAACTCACACACAGATTTGGAACCAAAGTTTTAGTGAGCATTTCCCTTTAGAACACTAAAGATAGACAAATGGGACTGATTCACAGATTCAAGGATGTTCAGAGGGGCCATGGGAAAATTAAGAGAAGTAATAGTAACCATGAAAGACAAGGTCTGCTACAGCACTTCATTTATGAATGCAAAAATAAATAAATAAATAAAAAGGAAAGAAAGAAAGAGGACTCAAAAGTAAAAGTAAAGCTCTGATCCTAACCAGAGAAGTGACAACAACAGAGATGGTGGCAGAGGCAATGGCATAGAGAAACAGAGCAGCAGAGGACAAGGCCTATGAACTGAGAAATGCAGTGTGCCTGCTGGCAGGAGGCTAACCTACAAAATATGCCTTTTGGAAATTTAAACAAATATATCTTTTAAGTGTGGTATGTGTACATTAAAAAGCAAAAAAAAAGATAATAGAGGTAAATACTGTTAGCTGCTGGTGCATGGAGGGGATTGTAAGCATTGCAATGCTTGGTTGAATGTAAAACTGATGATTTGGCCCTGTAAACCTTCACTCACTCAATTCACAATAAAAACTTAAAAAAAAAAAACAACTCTGATCAATCCTGAATGATTCTAATAAGCAAGTCATGGAGGAGCACTGAAACATTTGCTGTGAACGTTCTCATGTACTAATATTTACAAAAGATCTGCATAAAAAAATGAAAATATCTAACCAAGTTGTATAGCAAGCATAGATAAGAAGTTAAGAAAAGACTGTGAGGAACAGGAATGCCCAGCTTGAGCTAAGACTGTGAAAAGAAAACAGAGATACTTCGTGAAAGAATGACTGGCAGGAAAACTCTGAAACAATAATGGCAGTCTGATTGATTGATTACTACAAGAACAGGTAAGCTGTTTGCCTGGGAGACATCAAGGCTAGTGGTTGGGACCCCTCAGAGCAAACCTCCTTCCAAGACTGAGACTCAAGGGGAATACATGAGCAGGCATGTGGTCTGGCTGGTGACCACGTTGTCCACCGATAAGAGAAAGGGGGAAAAAACAGCAACGAAGTTGCGAGCTAAGCCTGACCACATTCAATAGACCCCTGTGAACAAGGGTGGAGACCTGTATAGCAAGCAGTATGGCAAGACCCGGAGACTCCTGGGCCCAGAGGCAGTGACATGGCCACAGAGGACTAGAGCGGAGAGTGAAGCGTCCAGCTGATATAAAGTGAGGGGAGATGCACAAGAACATCCATACTTGCAGATAGTACCTTGTTGACCTGGCTTCAATGGCTGGATGATCAGAACTCGACTAGAAGAAGAGAGAAGAGGGAAAAACGAGTAATCTCATACAGTTTGATGAATTTGACCTGTACTTATGGATGTAGTAGCTCAAAAGAGGGAACGGATCTTTACAGTGAGGATCATCCCCACCCCCTCGGTACACAGGGTTGACAGGGATGGACAACATAGACATTGGCTACCCAAAATGGGGGGGAGCGATAAAGGAGTCCTGGTGTGTCACTGTGGGTTAATGCACCAGACTGCAAAGTCATTTGAGCCTCAAGGTCGGTGGTTCAAGCTTACCAGCTGCTCCTCGGAAACCCTATACAGTGTGGCTATGGGTCGGAACCGACTCAACAGCACTTCACAACAACAACAACATAAAGGCAAGAAGTGACTGGCTTGCAAGATTTCAAGGGGGATCCTAGTTCCAGATGGGGC
>NW_006408826.1:1983562-1985041 GCF_000296735.1 Chrysochloris asiatica
GGGGTGGGGATGGGGCAGGCCTGTGTGGTGTACCCTTTTAGAGCCATCTTGCTCCACCCCTAAAATTAATCTAATTTTGCATGGACAGGATTGTAATCATTGCAATGAAACGAAATATGATAGGATGAGTGTAAAGCTGATATTCTTCCATGTAAATCTCACAATAAAAACTTAAAAACAAAACAAAACAGAGAATGACAGGGGAAACACTGGACCGCAAGGTGTGCAGTTCAAATTCACCAGCTGCTCCTCAGAAACCCTATACAGAACCTACTCAAATGGCACTTAACAACAACAACAAGAAGCTGTACCAGGAGAATGCAAGCAATGGGCTTAAATCTCAAGGCATATCATAAGAGATGATTCCCAAGAGGCAGAGTGGCTCCATTTGATTTTTACTGCTCTCCTCTCTCTCACAACATGTCCAGAGTAATTTGAACATGTTATCAGGAGGGACGAGTCACTGGACAAGGATATTATGCTTGGTAAAGTCGAGCGTCAGTGAAAAAGAGAAAGCCCCTCAATGAGATGAATTGACAGAGTGGCAGCAGCAATGGGCTCAAACATAACAATTGTGAGGATGGCACAGGACCAGGCAGCATTTCATTGTGTTGTATCCAGGGTCACTAGGAGTCAGAATTGATTCAGTGGCACCGGGCAACAACAATAACCTCTCTCTCATTCAAGAAACAGGAACTGGAACAAATTCAACATGGATTACTAGTGTGCTCCTTGCTTCTTTGGGTCATTGTGGACATGGGGACAGGTGGACATACGTGTTGCAATTACTCTCTGCCCTGCTGCCTCCAGTGGGGAAAGCTGGTTAACTATTACCATGCTAAGCAACCTCACCCCTCCCAGATCCACAATCCACAACTCTCTGTTGCCCATCCTCTCTCCCATTGGTCAAGGCAGAGACCTCCTCTCTACCCAGTGGCAGGCACCAAGGCCCGCCTACCTACACCCTGACTGGTGGGTAGGAAAGGTGACCAGATACCACAATGGCTGGCAGGAAAAACTACCCTAGCGATGACACTGTCTTGGCCGGTCCTCCCCATTTGGCGCTGGCCCACCTGCCATCACCATCACCATAAACCCTGAGGTTGTTTTGGTGTCACCTCCTCTGTCAGAGTCAGGGGGTGTGCTTTGCACCCCTACTCATCACCCCCCCCCCCGAGTGATGCCACTGATTTTTGCTGTGCCACAAACAGCACTATTCTACTGCCACTGGTAAATACAAGGTAGTAGGTACCCCAAGCATCATTGTCCTCACAACCCACCCTGGTGCCTTTTGCTGCTCATCTTTGGCTCTCTATGGAGAGGACACCCTTGCTGCATTGCTTCTGTGACATTGAAATTTAGTGGTAAAAAGCAGGTGCTTTAGGTAGAGTCTGCACTGAATAGTTTTCATCTTGTCTAGATGGGTCTGGTGAAAGGAGATGGGGATAAGATTCTTATGATTCAATAGTGAGTAATTGT
>NW_006408826.1:1986361-1988416 GCF_000296735.1 Chrysochloris asiatica
TGAGTTCTGATCATCCAGTCATTGAAGCCAGGTCAAGTGGGGATTATCTGTAAGTGTGTCACCACTTACTTTTTATATGAACTTGGACAGCTTCTTCAGTGCTCCAAGCTGGCTTCTTAATTTATCAGCATATTACGTACTTCTCAAGGTTTCAGTTAAAATTAGACTATTTTAAAGAACAGTGTCTGGCTTACATGTGGAACTCCATAAACATTGACCCCCTTGTCGGGATATCTGTGGATACTTATTTCTTAAGAGATGATATTATGTCCACACAGCTGCTGTTTGCTTTAATTACAAGCCAAATGCCTCATAGAAAAGGAAGTCTCATGAGTCCTGGCCTGGAATTTCAGTGCTGAAAAGTTGCCTCTTAAGTGGTTTTTAGTTCATTCATTTTATTGCCACCTAAACTCCAAAGGGTGCCAGCTTAGTTAAACTGTAGCACAAAGGCTGCCAAATATACAACACACTTTCTAAAATATATTTTTTGAAGACTCAATTTAATTAAAAAATATTTGAATGACCCTCTTTATATCTTTTTTTAAAAGTTTTTATTGTGAATTATGTGATAGTTTACATGGAAGAACATTAGCTTTACATTTATCCTATCTTACTTCATTTCATTGCAATGATTACAATCCCCTCCATGCATCATCAACCAAAGGGTACATCCTGTAAGCCTGCCCCCAGGCCATCAGCACACAGCCCCTCTCCCTCCCTGAGTTCAGAGTCCCCAGCTGCTCCATCTCTCCACATAATCATTTCTGCCTCTATATCTGGCATCACTGTTTTTCTGAGTAGGGTCCCGCACTCCGCTCTTCTCCCTTGATGGACCCAGGATCCTCCACTCCTGGACTACAAAGTCAACCACTCCTCTCTTTTTGTTACAAAACATTTACCTTTAAATTTGCAACACTCATAATCAGTCCTGATAGCAATTATTCACTATTGAATCACAAGAATCTTATCCCCATCTCCTTTCATCAGTCCCATCCAGACAGGTTGGAAAACACTCAGTGAAGAGTCTACATTCACCCGCACCCTCTGGAACTAGGCTCTCTCTTGAAAGCTTGTAGGCCAGTCACTTTGTGCCTTTGTAGCCCCCCCCCCGCCCCCCATTTGGGTAGCCAATGTCTAAGTTGTGCATCCCTGTCAACCCTGTGTACCAAGGAAGTGGGAATGATCCACGCTGTAAAGATTCATTCCCTCTTTTGAGCTACTACATCCATAAGCATAGGTCAAGTTCATCAAATTGTAGCAGATTACTCTTTTTTTCCTCTTCTTTCTTCCTCAGTTGAGTTCTGATCAACCAGCCATTGAAGCTAGGTGAAATGGGTACTATCTGCCAGTATGGGTGTTCTTGTGCATCTCCCCTCACTTCATATCAGCTGGACCCTTCACTCTCTGCTCTAGTCCTCTGTGGCCATGCCCATGTCCCTGGGCCCAGGAGTCTCCAGGTCTCGTCATACTGCTGGCCAACCATGTCTCAACCCAGGTTGAGAGGGGTCTATTGAACGTGCTGTTTTTCCCCCACTTCCGCTTATCGGTGACCAATGTGCTCAGCAGCAAGACCACATGACTACTCGTATATTCCCCTTGAATCTTAGTCTTAGAAGGGGGTTTGCCCTCAGGGAACCTGACCACTAACCTTGATGGCTCCCAGGCAAATGACTTGTTTGGTCTTGTAGTAGTCATTTTGACTGATGTTATTGTTTTTGATTGTTCCTGCTGGTCTTTCTTTCAAGTATCTTCTGTTTCTTCCAGCCATTGCAGGCTGCTCTACTTGTCCTTTCAGTGGAAATTCCCCACCTCAAAATGTTCTGGGTGAGGATTAAAATTCCACCTATGGTCTTATGCAATGGAAAGGCTCCACAGGAAGCCTCCTTCACTGGGCAAATTCTAGCCCAATTTTAGGTATACCAAAAGGAAATGGTTAATGTTCAACCGTTTCGAGAGGTAGCATATGATCAAGAGCCAATGATACTGAAGGAGGAAATCCAAGGTACATTTAAAGAATTGGCAAAAAACAAGGCACCAGGAATTGATGGAATAAAA
>NW_006408826.1:1990057-1991016 GCF_000296735.1 Chrysochloris asiatica
AGGGAAACCAAGATTCAAAAGACAGCCAAGCATCTTAATATTATTTTCCCTCTTTTACCCATGCAAACCATGCCTGCCTTAATTCCTGTACCCCAGAGCCCTGTTGTTCCAAGGTTGTGCAAACGTCAGTATTTACCTCTGCCCCACTTAGCACATGCAAACCTGCCTAATTGTTTTCCCATCCACCTTGTTCTTCCATTCCCCTCCCCCTTCTAGTGTATTGGCCCTATCAGCACCCAAACTATCCCGTGACTATTCCCTACCCTGTGCTCCATCTTCCCTTCCCTCCCCTCACCCCACCCCACACACCCTGATAACCAGAAAACATTTCCCCCTTTTAGTGTGGGTACTTTTTCTTAATCTTTTACAATAATGATCCTATGCAGTATTTCTCCTTTTGTCACTGACTAATTTCACTCAGCATAGTGTTCTCAAGGTTCATCCATGTTATATGGTGGCGTGCAGCTTCCTTGTTATTCTGCAATGTAACATAATAATCCATTGAGGGTATGTATCAAAGTTTGTTTATCCATTCTTCCATTGATGGGTACTTAGGCTGCCTCCATCTTTTTGCTATTATAAATAGTGCTTTTATGAACATTGGTGTGCATATATATATACTCGTGTTATATGGCTCGTATTTCTTGTGGATAGATGCCAAGTAGAGGAATTGTTGAATCATAAGGTATCTCTATTTGCAGCCTTCTGAGGTATTGTTTTCCAGAGTGGTTGGACCATTTTGCAATCCCACCAGCAATGTAGGAGGGTCCCAGTCTCTCTGCATCCTCACCAGCATTTACTGTCCTCTACTTTCTTGATCTTTGCTGTTATTGCTGGTATTAGATGATAACTCATTGTTGTTTTGCATCAGGATTGGAGGAAGACTCACTAACAACCTGCGATATGCAGATGATACAACCTTGCTTGCTGAAAGTGAAGAGGACTTAAAACATTTACTG
>NW_006408826.1:1991711-2001023 GCF_000296735.1 Chrysochloris asiatica
AAACAAACAAACAAACAAACAAACAAACAAACAAACAAACAAAACCTTTCCGGCAGTGAAGACCACCACATGCTACCATGCCTCTCACAAAGGATCTCTTTCATCCCTCTCCAGAAGAGGAGAAGAGGAACCACAAGAAGAAGCGTCTGGTGCCAAGTTCCAATTCCTACATCATGGTTGTGAAATGCCCAGGATGCTATAAAATCACCAAGGTTTTTAGCCATTCACAAACAGTAATTTTGTGTGTTGCCTGCTCCACTGTTCTCTATCAGCCTACAGGAGGAAAAGCAAGGCTTACAGAAGGCAGTAAAAGCACCCTGAATCAAGATGAGTGGGAAACGATCCCAATAAACATTTAGATACATACAAAATATATATTCATGAACATTTCTTCATATGTTTGTTGGCTGTCCGGATTTACTCCTTGGTGAAGTGTCTGTTCATGTCCTGTGCCCATTTTTTAGTTGGGTTATTTGTCTTTTTCTTGTAGAAGTGTTGTGGTTTCCTATACATTTTAGAAATGAGTCCCTTGTCTGATGAGTTATTGCAAAAGATGTTTTCCCATTCTGTGGGCTCCCTTTTTACTCTTTTGGTGAAGTCTTTTGATGCACATAACTTTTTAACTTTTAGTATGTCCCAATCATCTATTTTGTCTACTTCTGTTTGGGTAGTTTTCAAAATGTTTGGTAGTCTGTATATGCCCTGTATTAGGGCCCTCCCATTTGTCCCTATTCTTTCATTGATGGTCTTTAGAATTCTGGGATTCACATTTAGGTCTTTAATCCACGCTGAGTTGGTTTTTGTATAAGGGGTGAAGTAAAGTTCTTGTTTCAGTCTTTTGTTCTGCCAGGAGCATCTGTTGAAGACACTATCACCTCCCCATTTGATATATTTAGGTACTTTTTGAAAATCAGTTGGCTGTATGTGGATGAGTTAATTTCTGAATTCTCCATTCTGTTCCATTTATCAATGTATCTTTCACTGAACCAGTACCAGGCTGTTTTGACCACTATAGCCGTGTAGTATAAATTTTGAAGTAGGACAGTGAGAGACTTCCAACCTTATTCTTCTTAAGCAATGCTTTTCTTATCCTGGGTCTCTTTCCTTTCCATATAAAGTTTGTAATTATTTTTTCCATCTCATTGAAGAATGTCATTGGAATCTGAATTGGGATTGCATTATATGTGTAGATTGCTTTGGGCAGTATTGACATTTTCAGTGTTAAGTCTTCCTATCTAGGAGCATGGTATATTCTTCCACTTTTGTAAGTCTCTTTTGGTTTCTTGTAGTAGTATTTTGTAGTTTACTTTGTATAAGTCCTTTGTTTCTCTGGTTACATTTATTCCTAAATATTTCATCCTTTGGGTGGCTATTTAAATGGTATTGCTTTCCTAATGTCCTTTTCAGGACTGTTGTTATTGGTATAGAGGAATCCAACAGATTTTTGTATGTTGATCTTATACTCCGCCACTTTGCTGAATCTTCCAATGAGGACTAGTAGCTTTTTTACTATTTGGGGTTTTCTATGTATAGGATCATATTGTCTGCAAATAGAGTTTTACTTCCTCTTTGCCAATTTGGATGCCTTTAAAAATTTTTTTAATGTTCTGCTGGACTATGTTGGCTAGGATTTTGTTGAGATATTTTGTATATATGTTCATGAAGGATATTGGTCTATAATTTTCTTTCTTAGTGATGTCCTTCCCTGGTTTTGTTATGAGGGTTATGCTTGCTTCATAAAATGTATTAGGATGTTTTCCATCCTCTTCTGTATTTTGGAATAATTTGAGTAGAATTGGTGACAGCTCTTCCCTGAATATTTGGTAGAACTCACCAGTGAAGCCATCTGGGCCTGGACTTTTTTTGGTTGGGGGTTTTTTGATGACCTGATCAATTTCTTCTTTTGTTATGAGTCTGTTCAGGTTTTCTACTTCACTGTGTGGAAGTTTAGGTAGGTCGCGTTTATCTAAAAATGTATCCATCTCTTCTAGGTTTTCAAATTTCTTGGAGTACAACTCTTCATAGTATTCTGTTATTATCCTTTTGATTTCCTCTGGTTCCATTGTGACATCGCCCGTGTGGTTTCTAATGCGTATTATTTGCATCTTCTCCCTCCTTTCGTTTGTTAGTTTTGCCAATGGTTTGTCAATTTTATTAATCCTTTCAAAGAACCAGCTTCTTGTCCTGTTTATTCTTTCTATAGTTTTTCTGTTTTCTAGCTCATTTATTTCTAATCTAATCTTTATTATTTCATTTCTTTTGGTGACTGTAGGTACCCTCTGTTGGTCTGTTTCTAATTGTTGGAGATGCTGTGTTAATTTTGGTTATTTTTTTTGGATGTGTGCTTTTATCACAATAAATTGTCCTCTCAGCACCGCTTTCACCATGTCCCAAAGATTTTAATATGTTGTGCTTTTGTTCTCATTTATTTCTAGGAACTTTGCGAGTTCACATTTAATTTCTTCTATTATCCGTTGCTCTTCAGCAAGGTGTTATTCAGTTTCCATGTATTAAACTTTATTTGCTTGGTCTTCTTATTGTTGATATCTAGTTTTATGGCATTGTGGTCTGAAAAGATATTTTGTAGTATTTTACTGTTTGTAAATTTATGGAGGCTTCTTTTGTGACCTAACACATGGTCAATTCTGGAGAATGTTCCACATGTACTGTAAAAGAATATGTATTGTGCTGTTATTGGTTTGAATGATCTGTACACATCTATGATGTCAAGTTGGTTGATTGTGGTGTTTAGTTCCTCTGTACTTTGTCGAAATTCTTTCTGGTTCTTCTATGCCTTTTTGAAAGTGGCATAATAAAATCGCCCACTAGAACTGTAGATTTGTCTATTTCTTTCTTCAATTCTAGTAGGATTTGCTTTATATATCTTGGTGCTCTTTCATTGGGAGCATAGATATTTATTATGTTTATGTCATCTTGCTCAATTGATAGTGTCCTTTATATCTTATGCTAGTTTTTGCCTTAAAATTTATTTTATCAGAGATTAGTATTGCCACTCATGCTTGTTTTTTATTGCAATTAGTTTCATATATATTTTTCCATCCTTTAACATTAACTTTGTTTTTGTCTTTGTGTGTAAGGTGTGTCTCTTGCATGTAGCATATTGAAAGGTCTTGTTTTCTTATCCATTCTGCCACTCGCTGTCTCATCACTGGTGCATTCAATCAATTGACATTCAGTGAAATTATCGATAGGTGTGAATGAGTTGCTGTCATTAGGCTAATTTGTTGTGGTGCTGTTCATTCCTTTGTTCTGTATACCTTCTTGTGCTGAGAGTTTGAATTTGTCTCCATATCAATCTTCTGAATTCCTTCTCAGGCAGATCCAAAGCCTGCTCTTGTTCTACTGGGGAGTGTATATCTGTCTCCAGTTCATTTGTTTCAGTTACTCTTTTCTGGTTTTGGACATGTGCTGAGATCTTTTGTTGTTTTTTCTTGGACATCTTCTGTAGTTAGGTGGGTTTTTAATGATTAAATGAATGTATGTTGTTAAGCTTATGGAGTGTCTCCTTTTGGATGTGATCTGGAGATAGGCTTCCCTTTTTAATGTGTGATGCCTAGCCACTGGTATTGTCTCCTGTCCATATGGTGGGATATTATGGGGTATGCTTGTAGCTTGACTCTATGGACATGATTGCTGTCTCTTCTTGGGTAAGGTAGGGGGAGAAAGCACCCCCCCCAGGAAAAAAATGAGACCAAAAGGACCCAAACCAGAAAAAATATAAAAGCAGAGACCAAAACCACCACTCAATAACAAGAATAGAACCGTAGCCAACTGTCCAGTAGCCTTTGCTGTGCAGGTCAGTGTGCTGCATAAAAGAAACCTCCAGTGGTGTGTGGGGATGTCCACTCGCTCAGGCCCCTCCTCTAGTCACTGCCGTGGAGGTGCACAGATAGATATTGAGACATGACTGGAAGAAAGATTGTCCACTATTTTTATCTCTGAAGTTCAGGTAGGTATCTGCATCTGCACAGCATAATTCTCAAAATAGCTGTGTGCTTGTATATAATACTTGGTGTTGGCTCTGGCCTTTTATATTGAGGTTTTACAAGTTGCACATACATTTTGGCTATATGGCCAGGCCTGCTTTTTTTCTTGCTAGGTAAATCAGGTATAAAGGGTCCCTCCCAGGTCAACTTTAGGGCTGGGTCCCAGAGTCAGATGTCATAAGAAGCCACCAAAGGATCATTTAGTGTGTGGGACCAATGGGGCTCCTCCCAGGGACTGCATCCCTGTGCCATGGGAAAACTGTGGGAGCAATGCTGGACCCTTTTGGGGGTGCACTCCCACCCGCCTGAAGGTGTCTGGGCTGAGCAGTGAGGGTGCAGCAGGGGAGAGGAGTCTATCACACCTCTTTTCCCAGAAGTTCCTTTTTTTGGGTGCTGTGTCACTCACTGTACAAGCCTGGCTGTCTTTCTGTATCTTCTTATGTAAAACAATCTGAACTCACAAAATACAATCTGTGTATCTTCTGGGATTTTCAGGGGGGCAGGCATGAAAGTCCCCTGTGGTGTTTTGTTACCTGTCACACCTTTGCACATTCCTCTTCTCCCCTTCACCACCTCTTTAAATATTCTAGCACTGGGGCACATAGATACTCAAAAAGAGGCGTGGGTCGGTTAAAAAATTGAAACTCCCAGATGATTCTGAAACAAGCCCAATGTATTTGCCTCATCAAAGTTTTGATTTTCAAAACTCTTTGCCAGTGATGTCACAGGAAAAGTATACCTTATGACTCCACTCATTGGGAACATACAGCTCCATTTACAATGATTCAATTTACACTTGAGAAACACATCTGTTGCCTAGTATGAATAATGTGTGGACGTGTGGTTGTCACTCTGAACCCTCCAAAACATTTTCTCTTCTACTCAGCATCATTTCCTTCCTTCTAGCAGAGAGGAATGAGATTCTGGAGAGTAAAGAGAGCCAAGGTAGGTAGAGTTTTAGGAAACGGCCATTGGATACATTTGTTCTTCCCACTCCCCACCCATTTTCTACCCATAAAACATAGCTGTGTCAGAGACTTTTTTTCAGCATGGTGCCACAGCTTCCTGGTGGGAATAAAGCCAAGGGGTAAATACAGCTCTTTTTATACAAAGAAAGGGTGAGAAGGGCGTGAAGAGAAGTATAAAGAGCTACTTTTCCAGCCCTTGCCATTCTAAAGTCCAGTAGCATGACAGCAGCAACATTGCTTGTCTGTGGCAAAGAAGAGAACAAATTTCAATCAACATACACAAGAGTTAATACATGTCAAGCTAAATTTAACAACGCACTAGAGGAAATGATTCATTTTCATAAGTGCTATTACAATGACTTGACATTGCTATGAAGAAAAATTTACTTCAACCTATACCTCATGACATGAGCACAATCAGTGACATGTGGATTAAGGAGCCAATGGTTCAGGAAAGAGTTCATGACAAGGGGGAACAAACAGAAAACAATAGAAGTATTACATTTATGGAAGGAGATCATAGACTGATGTTTAAATAATTACAAATGAAACTGAACTAAACCAAGTTTTAAGTTAAATAACAAAATAAAAATGTATATGCAATGCATATGATAATAGATTCATATCCAAAATATATTGAGTCTAAGGTACAACTATCGATCTCTTCATGTGTGGAAGAAGGAAGAATGATGAGAATTGAAGATGCCTGCTATCAATCAGTCAAATGGACTCTGAGACCAGAAGAACTAGATGGCACCTGGCTGCCACTACCCATTACTCTGAAAGGGATCATATTAGAAGGCCTTGGATCGAGTAGGAGACAATCTGGGGGAAAAAAACTCAAAAAAAAAAAAAAAAAAAAAAAAAAAAGATCTTACTAGTCAGAAAGAGACTGGAGGAACTCAAGACTATGAACCTCACCCACCCTCCAGGCTTGGAAATTAACTCACCCTCGTGGCTCAATTTTCAGCCAAGTAGTAGATAGATATATAGAGGGGGTGAGGGTGGGGCAACAACACTAGTAAGGTATGCTCACCATGAATTAGTTAGTCATTGAAAATCAAAAGGGTAACATTCATCTATGAACAGAGTTGAGAATGGAAACCATGGGGAGGAACTGGGATAACTATTGTCGCATGGAGGTGACTACAATCATTGAGACAAAATAAAGCGTATGCTTTGTTGAATGTAAAACTGATGATCTTGTCTGTAAACCTGCACTACATTCACAATAAAAAGTTTAAAAAAATAATAATAAAATCAGAAGAGAAAATTGGTTTCAATAAATTTGTATTATAGGTACAGTGGAGTTATGGTGTGGTGCTGTGGGTTAATGTGCTAGAATGCAAGGTCAGCTTAAACCTCAAGGTTGGCAGTTCCAAAATCACCAGCTGCTCTTTGGAAACCCTATATAGGGTCTCTATGAGTTGGAAGCAACTCGACGGCACTTAACAGCAACAGTGGACAGTAGTTAAAGAAGATGAAGAATGAATTCTTAAGATGGAATGCCATTAGTAAATTAACATAGGAAACAGTGTTCAGTCTTGCCAACAATAAAAGAAGTGTGAATTAAAACAATGATGATATGTCATTTTAAAGCTCTAAAATTAGTAAAAACTAAAGTGATATTATTAAAGCTATTTATTGAATTACTGGACAAATGGAAACATTCATACATTTCTAATGGTGTTGCAAATTTTCTCAAGCAATTTGATAAATAATCTGACACTTTTAAGCAAGAATCATAAAAAGAGTCATACCTTTTTACTAAATAATTTCACTCCTGTGTATTTTCTAAGGATATAATTCAGAAGAGAAAAAAATATCATGTGTTATTTATTATCATGAAGAAATTATATATATTTGAAACAGCCATTAATAGAAAGGTCATAAAATTATGATTTATTTACCTAATGGAACAGATTACAACAAATAAAAAATGATATATGGAAAAGTATATGCAAACGTATTAAATGAAAATTTTTAAAATAAAAATTGGGCACTATGGTAAGAAGGATGGAAAGAGCTAGTGAAATTGACACAGCAAGAATCCCGTGAGTTTAATCAAATTTGAGCATATTAGGGATAATAGAAGGGAAAGGAAAGGTTCAAATAACAGTGAGGAAAGGAAAAAGAGACAGGAAGTCTCAGAAATCGAGCTATCATAGTATATAGCAGTACATCCAAACAATAGAATGGAGTCATGGTGTGGTGCTGCGGGTTAATGTGCTGAACTGCAAGGCTGGTTTGAACTGCAAGGTCAGTGGTTCAAACTCACCAGCCACTCCTAGGAAACCCTATACAGGGCCACTGTGAGTCAGAACCACCTCAATGGCACTTAACAACAACAACGACAAACAAACAATTGAAGTTAGAAAACCTATCTGCATCATACCAGCTTTTAAAAGTTCAGTTAAACGAAATTTACTTAGAAATGAGCAGTAGAAGAGTATCAAAATAGAGTCTCATCCAAAGTTATAATAATAAAAGGAACAAAACAGTTTTATGGACCTTCAAAATACATCAAAAATACATATTCAAACAAAGGGTAAAAATTGGAACATATTATTTTAAAACAAAATATATTAAGAAAATGACATAAAAGATTTGAAAGAATAATATATAAATCTGAATTAGGGAATGTGAGAGGCGGAGCTTAATGGCAGATTAGGGAGAAGAGCAGTTCAAACTTCTGCCAGCAAAAACACAGAATACCAGACAAAGCATGTTCAGGGGACAGTCCCAGAAATTGAAACTACATATAAAGAAATATTTAGAGAGTTTGAAGGCTTATAGCCAGTGAAATTTATAGTGGAAGTAAGAAAACTGGTGGTTTTGATTGGCTGGCCCCATCGGCTCCTAGAGCAGCCATGGCCATCTTGGGTGAGACAGAGCTGGTGAAGGATCAGAGCAGCGCTCTCACCACGGTTGTCTGACCCATCCTTTGAGATAAAGGTGTGGACATTCTTTTTTTTTATGTCTCTGTTCATTGGTCTATCGATGTCTGGTCACCTCCATTCTGGTAACTAGAGGGGCTGCTTGAGTGAGTTGAGCCCCTCCCCCCGCCAGAGGGTTCTACTAAACATGCACACACATCTACTAAACTTGCACACACATCTGCTTAAAACCAAGCGGCAGTGCAAAACAGATACAGCCAGCCCTAATTTGTTAATCACTAAAAAAAATGCCTGAATGGAGTTTGTGGAGTGAGAGAGAAAGACAGAATAAACAGGAAACAGGCCGAAAATTAAATCCTGAGTTACATCATAAGGACCAACAGTGACATCTTGAAATGAACTATGTTTGACATGTTGAAATGAATTATGTCTATATTCATAGATGTAGCAGCTCAAAATACCAACAAAGAGGGAAGAAGTGTTCACATCATGTATCAGTCCTTTCCCCTTTTTATACAGGGTAGATAGGGATGGGCAATTTAGGAGGCATTGGCTACCTAAAATGAGGGAGCAATAAAGGCACAAGTTTTCAAGAGGGAGTTTAGTTTCAGTGTGCAGGGGAAGGTAGAGTTCCCACTGAATAGTTTTCATCTTGTTATGACGGGTCTGGTGAAGATCATAAGATTCTTATGATTCAATAATGAGTAATTGTTATCATGAGTAATTGCAAAGGTCAAAACTGTAAAGGTAGAAGTTTTGTAACAAAAACGGGAGTAGTTAATCTTACAGTGAAGAAACAGAGGACCCTAGGGCCATCAAGGGAGAAGAGCACAAGCGGAATGTGAGACCTTATCCAAAGAAGCAATGACACGAGAGAGAGAGTCAGAGTTGAGAACATGGAGAGAGAGAGCAGCTGAGGACTTTAGACTCATGGAAAGAGAGGGACTGAGTGCTGGCAGCCAGGAGACAGGCTTTCAGAATATGCCCTTTGGTTGTTTAAATGATTATATATTCCTGAGTGTTTTTGTGTAACCACCCCCCCCTAAAAAAACAAAAAAAACAAAACAGGGAATGGAAGCACATACAGTTGAATGATGATGCATGGAGGAGATTGCAGTCATTGTAATTAAACTATGGTGTAAAGCCAATATTCTCCCATGTATACGAACACTCAGTTCACAATAAAAACCTAAAAAACAAGCAAAACACAAATAAATAATTTGATAAAAATGACAAATATGGAAGGATAGCAAAGAGTACAAACATGCATATGATTGTTGTTGTTGTTGTGAAGTGCTGTCGAGTCTGTTCCGACCCATAGCGACCCTATATAGAGTTTCTGAGGAGCAGCTGGTGAGCTTGAACTGCCAACCTTGAAGTTCAAGTGACTTTACAGTCTGACGCATTAGCCATTGTTGGTGTATGTGTGTGTGTGTGTGT
>NW_006408826.1:2001395-2003044 GCF_000296735.1 Chrysochloris asiatica
AAATGTATATTTAAATTACATAATGAAAGTGTTCCAGAAAATGCTGACCCTGAACAGCAAACACTAACATATATTCTAGTAAAAATGACTAGGTTTTAAAGGAAAAGAAAAAAAAATCCTTCATGCATTGTGGGGGAAAAAAGAACAAGGATTATAAAGAAAAAGACTATCATATTATGTACAGACTATGTGCATTTTGACACAAGAATTGATTAATGTTTTTAAAATATTCAGGGAAAGACAATATGTACCAAGGATTTTGTATCAAGCAAAAAAGACATTCCAGTATACAGGACACAGACAAACTGTTAACAGCATGCAGCTACTAAGAATATTACTTCTGCAAGCCCATCCTGAGCAAAATAATGGAGAATGAATGTTGCTGTTGTTGTTGTTGACAGAAAACTTCCGGAGGTTCAAGCCAGATTCAGAACAGGACATGGAATGAGGGATATCATTGCCAATTCCTTCAATGCGCCTTGGACTTCCTCCTTCAGTATCATTGGCTCTTAATCATATGCTACCTCTTGAAACGGTTGAACACTGACCATTTCCTTTTGGTACAGTGACGCCATATATTCCTTTCATCTTCTTTTGATGCTTTCTGCATCATTCAGTAATTTGTCCAGAGAATCCTTCAGTAATTAAAATCAAGGCTTGAATTTTTTCTTCAGTTCCCTCAGCTTGAGAATTGCTGAGCGTGTTCTTCCCTTTTGGTTTTCTAACTCCAGATCTTTGCACAGTTACTCAGAATAGAGTAGACCTTAAAGACATGGATGGAGTCTTTGGAACTTTCATTTGCTTTGCTAGTGTGACATGACTCAAAATGAGAGGAAATAGTGGCAAATAGCCATTAATACTTGGAAACTGAAATGTAAGAAATCTGAATCTAGGAAAATTGAAAGTTGTAAAACATTAAATGGAATACATAAACAGCACGACACTAGGCATTGTGGTTATTGTTAACTGCCATTGAGTCATTCCAACTCCTAGAAATCCTGTGGAAGGTTTCCAAAGAGTGGCTGTTGGGTTTGGACTCTATGGTAGGTTATTAGTGAGCTGAAATAGACTGATTTGGGCCATTTTGAATCAGACTATGTCAGGAAAGACAAATTGAAGAGAACTGGCTCAGCATTCATCATCAGAAAGAACATTTCCAAATCTATCATGACATACAGTGCTGTCAGTGATAGGATACTATCCATAAGGCTACAAGGAAGACCAGTTAATACTACTAGATTCAAATTTACACACCAATTGCTAATGTCAAAGATGAAGAAATTAAACATTTTTATCAACTTCTGCTGTCTGAAATTGATCAAAGATGCAGTTAAACCACATTAACTGGTGATTGGAATGTGAAATTTGGAAACAAAAAGGATTAACAGTTGGAAAATATAGCCTTGGTCTCAATTTTCAGCCAAGCAACAGGTAGAACAACAATAGATAGGTAGACAGGGAAGACAACAACACTAGTGAGTATGCACACCATAGGATAGTCAACCATTTGAGTTCAAAAGGGCAGTATTTACCCAAGAGCAAAACTCAGAAGGGTTGGGAAAGAAGGAGGAATGGAAACCAGAGACACTGGGAGGAAATGTATGAATGATGTTACATTGAGAGGATTGCGATCATTGAGATGAAACAAA
>NW_006408826.1:2003334-2023175 GCF_000296735.1 Chrysochloris asiatica
ACTCGTGACAACTATGTCGGGGTCAGACCCCGGCACAGGTTGAAACTGGAGAAAATTAAAATAAGTCCACAACGACCTCTAGTCTATCCCATCTGACTTTAGATCGTCTCAAGAATAGATTTGATGCATTGAACACTAATGACCAAAGACCAGATAAATTGTAGAATGACATCAAGGACATCGCACATGAAGGAATCAAAAAGTCACTAGTGTTCAATGTGTAACCCTTCCAGCTTGGAGCAGAACTCACCCCCATGGCTCCGTTTTCAGCCAGGCAAGAGATAGCTCTATAGGAGGGATAACAACACCAATGAGGCACACACACCATAAAATGGCCAACCATTTGAGATCAAAAAAGCAGCAGTTACCCAAGAATAAAGTTCGGAAGCATTAGGAAAGGAGGAATGGAAACAGGAAACACAGGGAGGAAGTGGGATAAATGATGTGACATTTAGGTGCTTATAACCAGTGAGATGAAATGTGTATCATTTGTTGAATGTAAAACTGATAATCTCTGTAAATCTTCACTCAATTCACAATGAAAATAAAACACACACACACAAAAGACAGGAAAGAAAGAAAACACCAAAATGATGTCAAAAGAGACTCAAACTTATGCTTGAACGTTGCTGGCAATTAACAACAACATCCTGCCTTTTTCCCAAGTTGGTCCTCAACCACGCTGTAATCTTTTACTTTCCCAATAAATCATATATTCATGGATATGGTCTGTGAGTTCTGTGTGGCCATTGCAAATGAATTATCAGACCTAGCAGAGAAATAGAGGGCCGTGGGCAGGACAGCTGGTCTGAGAATTGTAACAAATGTTAGTTAGAGGTTTGCCTGAGCACCGCTTCATAGGAATCAGCTTTGGATTGATGATCTTGATTCTTATCCTTCCTTTGATTTTAGATGGCTTCTGATACTACTACTAGTACTACAAGGATGCATTAAAACTTAAACACTGCCAGGCCCAAGTCGAAAAATACCAAAACGATGAAAACATTCGTGCACCTTCGATGGTTCAGACATGTTGATCTTCTTGTAGTTCCTGGAATATGTCTTGCATCAAGAAACTGAGATTTACAGAGTGACGAAGAAAGGTTGTAATAAAAGCTGTGCTTTAGTAAGATTAATTTGGCAGCACTTTATAGTAAAAGTTGGAGGGAGGCAGTAAATAAAAAGGCCTAATAAAGCATTAAGAGGCCCTGTTGGCTTAGCTGCTAACTGAAAGTTTGGCAGCTTGAACCCACCAGCCGCTCCTTGGGAGAAAGATGTAACAGTCTGCTTCCATAAAGATTTACAACCTTGGAAACCCTGGCGCAGTTCTACTCTATCTCACAGAATCACTGTGAGTTAGAATCTACTCGGCGGCAATGGGTTTGGATTGGTTTTGGGTTAATAAAGCATTTGACAAATGAAATCTCCTACGTCTTGTCTGCTGTCATGGATTGAATTATGTTCCAACAAAATACGTGTCACCTTGGATGGACAATGATTCTCAGTTACATGATGATCCTCCTTGTGGTGATATGATGTGATAAACCAATGATAAAAAGAATAAGGGTGGGTTACACCACCCTTTAGGAGCTCTGGTAGCATAGTGGTTATGAATCGGGCTGCGAACCACAAGGTCAGCAGTTCGAAACTACCAGCTGTTCCGCAGGAGAAAGATGAGGCTTTCTGCTCCCGTAAGGATTTACAGCCTCGGAAACCCTGTACAGGGTCACTATGAGTCAGAACCAACTCCACGGCACATAACCAACCAATCAAACACCACCCTTGGAGTCCTGGTGTGGTGCTGTGGGCTAATGCTTCAGACTGCAAAGTCATTTGAACTGCAAGGGAGATGGTTCAAGCTCACCAGATGCTCCTTAGAAACTCTATACAAGGTCGCTATGGGTCAGAATCGACTTGACGGCACTTAACAACAACGACAATATACCACCTTTAGTCTCCTCAAGACTTTGATTTGATACAGGGGAGATTCTCAGGGGTGTTTTGCCATGAGTGGAATTCCTTTTTTAGTCTTGGAGTCTCTGCATTGTGAAGATTCAGTGAAAAATTGATGTCAAAACACATGGGAATCTCGAAGAAATTTTGGCCCTACAGATGCTGAAAGGAGACAAAAGATCTGAATTTAGATGTCTAGGCTCCTAAATTGTGAGAGAATAAATGTCTCCTTGTGAAAGCCATCCACTTGTGATATTTTTGTGATAGCTGTTAGTTGTTGTTAGGTGCTGTTCCATTGGTTCTGATTAACAACAGAACAAAATCCTGCCCAGTCCTGTATCATCTTCACAATTGTTGTTACGATTGAGTTCATTACTGCTGCAACTGTGCCAATCCATCTTGTTAGGGGGGTCTCACATTTTTCGTTGACCCTCCACTTTACCAAGCATATGTCCTTTGCAGTAACTGGTTCCTCCTGATAACATGTCTGAAGTATGAAAGACAAAAATCTCGCCATCCTGGCTTCCAAGGAACTTTCTGGGTGTACTTCTTCCAACATAGATTTGTTTGTTCTAGCAATCCATGATACCTTTCATATTCTTCTCCAACACCATAATTTAAGTGCATTGATTCTTCTACGGTCTTCTTTATTCATTGTCCAACTTTCAAATGCATGAGAAGATTCACAATACCATAACTTGGGTTAAGCACACACACCTTAGTTCTCACATTGACATCTTTGCTCTTGAGCACTTTAAAGAGGTCTTGTGCAGCAAATTTGCCTAATGCAACACGTAGCTTGATGTCTTGACTGCTGTTTCCATGACTGTTGATAGTAGATCCAAGCTAAATGAAGTCTTTGGCAACTGCATTCTTTTCTCCATTTATGTGGATGTTGTTTATTGGTACAGTGGTGAGGAGTTTTGTTTTCTTTATGTTAAGGTGCAACCCACACCGCAGGCTGTGGTCTTTGATCTTTATCCGTAAGTATTTTAAGCTTTCTTTGCTTTTAACAAGCAAGATAGTATCATCTGCATATCCCAGGTTGTTAATGAGGTATTCCTCCAATCCTGGTGCCAAATTTTTCTTCATATAATACGGTTTCTTGGATTATTTGCTCAGCATTCAGATTGAATAAATATGGTAAAAGGAAACAACCCCGATGCATACCTTTTCAGATTTTTACCCATTCAGCATCCTCTTGTTTTGTTGGAATGACTGCCACTTTGTCTATGTACAGGTTCCTCGGGAGCACAATTAAGTGTTCTGGAATACCCATTCTTCACAATGCTATCCATAGTTTGTTATGATCCACACAATCAAAAGCCTTTTCATAGTCAATAAAGCACAGATATCTTTCTGATATCCTCTGCTTTTAGCCAGTGGGGGAAAAGCAGCAATGAAGATGTGGGCTGAGTCTGGCCACATTCAATAGACTCCCGTCAACCTGGATTATGGTAAGATCTGGGGACTCCTGAGCCCATGGACAAGGACAGCCACAGAGGGCTACAGCAGAAAATGAAATGTCCAGCTTCAACAAAAAAACAGAGGAAAGAGAAGCAAATACTATTGAATGATTATGCACAGAGAGGATTGTAATCATTGCAATGAAACGAAATACGATGAGTGTAAAGCTGAGATTCTCCCATGTAAACTATCACTCAATTCACAATAAAAACCTTAAAAAGGAAAAAAAATAAAAATAAAAGAACCGATGATATTGAAGGAAGATGTCCAAGCAGCACTGAAGACATTGATGAAAAAGAAGTCTCCAGGAGTAGACGGAATACAAATGAAAAAGTTTCAGCACACTGATGTAACACCTGAGGCCCTCACTTACGTATGCCATGAAATTTGGAAAACAGCTACCTACTGACTGGAAAAGATCCATATTTTAGCCCATTACAAAGAAAGGCGACCCAACGGAATGTGGAAATTACCAAACAATATCATTAATATCACATGCAAAGAAGATTTTGCTGAAGAGAATGCAAAACTAGTTGCAGCAGTACATCAACATAGATCTGCCAGAAATTCAAGCCGGATTCAGAAGAGGGCATGGAACTAGGGATACGATTGCGGACATCAGATGGGTCTTGGCTGCAAGCAGAGAATTCCAGAAAGATGTTTACTTGTGCTTTACTGACTATGCAAAGGCTTTCAATTGTGTGGATCATTTTCAATTGTGTGGATCAATTTCTTTGGACAACATCAGGAAGAATGGAAATTCCAGAACACTTAATTGTGCTCATGAGGAACATATACATAGACTAAGAGGCAGTTGTTCAAACAGAACAAGGGGACACTGAATTTTGTAAAATCAGGAAAGGTGTGAGGGAGAGTTGTATCCTGACAACATAGTTATTCAGTCTTTGTGCTAGGCAGACAATCCAAGAAGCTGGATTATATGAAGAAGTGCATGGCATCAGAATTCAAGAATGACTCATTAACAACTTTACATATGCAGATGGCACAAGCTTGTATGCTGGACGTGAAGAGGACTTAAAATACACACTGATGAAGATCAGTATGGATTGCACCTCAGCACAAAGAAAACAAAACCCCTCACATTTGGACCAATAAACAACATCAGGATGCATAAAGAAAAGATTGAAGCTGTCAAAGACTTCGTTTGGCTTGAATTCACAATCAACACACATGAAAGCAGTTGTCATGAAATCAAACAATGTATTGCATTAGGCGAATCTGCTGCAAAAGACCTTTTTCAAGTGTTAAAGAGTAAAGTGATCCGTTTGACTACTAAGGTGAGCTTTACCAGTCACCTTTATACATGTGAAAGTTGGACAGTGAATAAGAAGATTGCAGAAGAATTGATAGATTTGAATTGTGGTGTTGGGGAAAAATATTGAAAGTACCCTGGAGTGCCAGAAAAACAAACAAATCTGTCCTGGAAGTATAGCCAGAATGCTACTTAGAAGCAAAGATGGCATGGCTTCGTCTCTTGTACTTTGGACATGTCAGGAGGGTCCAGTCCCTTGGAGAAGGGCATCGTGCTTGGAAATGTGGGAGTTCAGTGAAAAACAAGACCCCCAACTAGATGGCTTGACGCCGTGATAGCAGCCATGGGCTGAAACATAGGAACAATTGGGAGAATGGCGCAGGCTCTGGTAATGGTCATTTTGTTGTGCATACGGCTGCTATGTGAGTTGAAACCAAATCACTGACACCCAAGGACAAAAAGAACAACAACAAAACACACAAACGATGTGGATTTTATTGAGAAGACAGTCGGACTATAAATCATTTCATTTTATGAAACAGCAAAATTTCCTAAACTCACCCTTCAAACAGTTTTCTTTTGCCAAATATTGATTACCATCTGCAGCTGTTTTTCTCCCTCCACTTTCTCTCAAATCCCATTCTATTGCCAACATCTCCTCTTCATCTTCCACAACCCCCACCACCCCAGCCTTCTGAGTCTCTCAAATCTGGCACTATCCAATAGACTTGTCTGAATATTCTGCAAACTGATCTGCCCAGTATAGTTGTCATTAGGCCCATGTGACTATTGCACGCTTGAAATAAGGTGATTGCAGCTGAGCAAATTCTTTCTTAACTGTATTTGATGTGCCGTGGAGTCGTTTCTGACTCATAGCGACCCTGCATAGGGTTTCTGAGAAAAGCCTCATCTTTCCCCCGCAGAACAGCTGGTTATTTCAAACTGCTGACCTTGAGGTTAGCAGCCCGATTCATAAACAGTGTGCTACCAGAGCTTGTATTTAATTGTAGAGAATTTTAAATTAGCTGTATGTGGTTTGTTGCTGTTAAGTGCCGTCAAGTTGGTTCCAACTGATAGTGACGCTGTATAGGGTTTCCAAGGAGCGGCTACTGGGTTTGAACTGCCAACCTTGAGGCTCAAACTGACCTTGTGGTCAGGCGCATTATCCTGCAATGCTCCTTAGCTTTGTCTTATTGGGTGCAGGTGATAGGGGGAAGTGGCGGTAATCCAGTGACCCTTGCTCAACATCCACCTTGCTTAGAAAATACTGGAAATGAGGGAATTCATCATACACGATTAATTCTTTCTTTGATTTGTGTGTGTGTGCGCAGGAAACACACACACACATAGACATAAACAAAAGTAATCATGGGTACTTTGTGGTAATGAGATTATGGATGACTTCCTTTGAATTCTACGTTTCTGTTTCCCAAGTGATCTCGGAGTAGGCATTTGTTACATTTGAATTTAGAAAAATTTAGAAAATATCGTATTGTTGTTAGCGTCCATCAAGTTGTCTACTGACTCATGCCAATCCCGTGCACAAAAGAATGATGAGTCCCATGATATCCCCATAATCAGTTACAGATTGCGCCTTTGTAATCCATAGGGTTTGTGTTGGCACGTTCGTGGCAGTAGATTGCCAGACCTTTCTTCCTAGTCTCTCTTATTCTAGAAGCTCTGCTGAAACCTGTTCATTCAACATCATAGCAACACACAAACCTCCACAGGACCAGACAGGTGATGGGTGCACATGAGGTGCATTAGCCAGAAATTGAACCCGGGTTTCCTTTCACATGGCAAGCGGAAATTCTATCACATAACCACCAATGCCTTGCACAATGAACTATTATTTAAATGTCTTCCATGTATGATTTCTTCCCAAACAGGAAATTAGGTAAGGTTTCTCTTCTAAGGGTCCTGTAGCTAGCTCCCAGAGCAGCTCCCCTGGAGCATGGCCCAGGAATGGCATGTGTGTATATGTTCTCCCAGCTGCTTCGTCACATCAAATCTCACCCAGAGCTCCAAACCCAAGCCAGTTTCCACTGTCATCATTGATGAAGTCTGTACACAGACGGAGAAGTAAATAAAAGAGAGAGGTGGTGCATTTGCTATATTTGACCCAGTTACTATTTTTGCCAACTAAGTAGAGAAAAGCTTGGAGTTCAAGTTAGAAGAATTACATTCTGATTCTGAGCAAAATCTTACTGTTCTTTTTTAGTCCTTCCGGATGTGACTTTCCTTCTTGGAATCAGGGCAGAATCTGGCAGCATCCACTTGGACCCAGAGCTGTGACCTCATAACTCAGCCTTGAAGAGAGGGGCTGTTTGGTATTAGCATAGAAGAGCTACATGCAGGACCTGAAAAAAAGCCAGTGGACCCGAGTTGCCACGGGGTAGCCATGGGGCCAAATCTTTGGGTTTAATGCTGAGGTTTGTTATGACCCAGCTTCCACATTTGGATTCCAAAGTAGCTCAAGCAAAGGAGTTACCATGGAAATGGTAAATGCCAGCAGGGCCGTTGTAGTCTTTTATGCCACCTTTCTTTCTGGGCCAGTCCTCTGGGCTAGTCCAAGGAATAATGGCCACATCGTAGCATCCTGCTTTTTCTTAATGCCTCCTCCCAAGAACACATTACCAACAAACCTCTCCAGAGCCTCATGTCCCTCCTCCCCTGGTAGATAAATACAGGGGTTCAAGCTGTGGCTTCTTCCAGGGTTTCTCAGGTTTATTTCATAGAGAGCTCTACGAGGCTGAAGAGCTTTATGGAATTCAGAAAAATGATGTTAGAATGACAGAATCTCAGGCATGGTAAATGGGGCCCTTCCAGTGCCTTGTCAGCCTCACACTTGTTAACTGAGTGAATCTCCATCGACAAATGCTGACTTCCAGGAAGTTAGAGTGGTGAGCCCAGAGGCCACACTGTGTAGCAACAGAAGGTAAGGCACATTTTGACCTTTAATTTTGTGTTGATTTTCTCTGCTGTTTTCAGTTGGTTCAAGTCTAGGAATACTTAAAAGTCGCTCCTTCCTGAAATAGCTTCGATTTGCCAAGACTCGAAAACTAAGTTGCTCTCAAATTGCAGATCATTACATTGATGGTTAGGAGGCATTCTTTCCACTCAACAACCAGAGATGAAGTGAGCAGGAAATGGATCCTTTGGAGTACGGATGTGTTCATTGTCCCCACTCAGCTGGAACAATGTCCATGGAGAACATCCTTTTTAAAAAACCTTTTTGTTATGAATTGAATAAAGATTGACAGAGTAGATCACCAGTTTTGCATTCAACAAATCATACACTTCCTTTCTGCTCAACAACTGTAATCCCCTCCACGAATCACCAGTTAACAGTATTTACCTCTATTCACTTAGGGAGCAGTTTCTTAAGAGTTTTGCTTCAGGTAGATCTCAAGTGTCTCAGAGAGGTGAATGCGCGTTTTCTGTGTTTATTATACACAACATGGCTGCCGATGAATTCTAGACACCATCCATTTTCCAATGGACTGTCTTACCTGTAATATAAAAGAGCCTTGAAGATATTATTTTTAGCAACCCACACTTGGCTAGTCAGCTCACAGTTGGCTAGGACCCAGCACAGATGCGTCCAAGGTCATTGACTGAATCCCAAAAGATCCATTTCGCTGTACACAGAAGATGAAAGGGCTTTTTCTTCTCCAGATTGCAGCTCTCCCTCTGTTGGCCATATTGCAAATGCAGACTGTTCATTAAAAGGACAGTAGCTTGGTATGCAGCCTGTCTGAAGACTTGTCAGAACTTTTCCAGTAGGAAAGCACAAGTATTGAGAACGCTAGGCCACAGTATAAGGGCTAGATGAGGAAGATAGTGGAGCTGAAGACCAGACACAAACCCCAGAGCAGTCCAAGTGTTTGGAGGAGCAGACCCAGGCTCTCAAGTGGATAATGGCTCATCAGACACACTGGGTATGGTATCCAGAGAGCAGTGGCCCAATCACATTTAATAGATGATATTTTCAAATTAGGTCACATTCACAAGTTAGAAGATCAATGTACAAGAGGGCTTCAAAAACTTCATTGAAATACAGAATGAAAAGATACTGGAAATTCTCCACAAACTTTTTGTTTGCTGTTGTTAGGTGTATACTGACTATGCGCAACAGAACGAAACACTGCCTGCTCCTGCTCCATCCTCACAATTGTTGCTATGCTTGAGCTCATTTATTGCTGCTGCCACCGTGCCAACCCATCTCGTTGTGGTGCTTCGTCTTTCCACTGAGCCTCCACCTTACCAAGCCTGATGTCTTTCTCCAGGGACTCGTCCCCCCGATAACATGTTCGAAATATGAGAGATGAAATCTGGCCATTCTGGCTTCTAAGGAGCACTCTGGCTGTACTTCTTCCAAAACACATTGATTTGTTCTTCTGGCAAATCAATATTCTTCTCCAACACCATAAGTGAAATGAATTAATTCTTCTAGGGTCTTTCATATTCAGTGTCCAACTTTCACATGCATATGTTGTTGTTGTTGTTCAGTGTCATTGAGTCATTTCCAACTCACAGGGTTTCCAAGGAATGGCTGGTGGGGTTGAATTGCTGACAATTGAAAATACCATGGCTTGGGTCAGGCACGCCTTAGTCCTCAAATGGGAACCTTTGCAACACGTTTCTCTTTCTGTCCAGGTGGGCCCATTGCCTTTGAGTTGACTTGGACTGAACGACGTTAGCCTTAATTAACCTTGCCCAGGACACTTGAATGCAAAGCTATCCCTGGCTCGTCTTCTTTAATCTAGGGACCAGGATCCCTTGTGCTTTTTAAACTGTGAAGAGCATGTTATGTAACACTCATTTTCATGTTGGCTCACAGCTGAGATTAAACATTGACTGCTGAATGAACCTTGAATTTTAAAGGCAAGAGCTAAGTATTGCAATCTTAGAACCGACAGCAGGACGCTAATGCACATGCTAGGTATGTGTTTAGTGCTTGGAAAACAAGGATTTCTGGCTATTTTTTTGCTCTCTGCACTTTAAGAAGACTCACCAACTCTCTGGCTGCAAACTTGAGAAGTCTTGATGGTGGATCTGATCTTATATCTAGGATCTGAGGCTTAGGCGGGGGTCGGGTATTCACCATATTCTTCATTTTATCACATGAGTATTAACTTTTTCCAGCCAGCCACCATCAGATCTCCTTCTCTGTATATTAGATTTCTTATCACCGTCATCATTACAGCCCACGATCATCCCCCTGTCTGAATACTTACTTCCCAAGTCTGCTTGCTTCAGGACCTCAGGTTTAAACAACTTCAGAATTCCTCACTCCAGCAGATAACTACTATCCTTCACTCAAAATTGAGGCAGACTACATCCTCTCATTCTAATGCAGGTCTCCCTTCCTGAACTCTCACAAAGAAAGAGAATATTTGTGTGGAATAGCCAACAACAAATCCCATTCACTTCATCTTTCAAATATATCCCAAATGGGAATGTATGTATTGGATACAGAGAATAAAGGCATCCTGGTGGTGATATGGTTAAGTTCCAGGCTGCTCACCAAAAGGTCAGCCGTTTGAACTCACTAGTCACTCTTAGGGAGAAAGATGTGGTGGTGACTGTTTCCACCAAGATTCACAGCTTTGGCAGCCCTAGGGGGGCAGTCCTACTCTGTCCTACATGGTTGGTAAGTTGGAATGAACTCATTGACAATGGGTTTACTTTTTGTTTGTTTTAACGATGGAGTACATATCTACATATATGCTCTCTATATACTATGCATATATATTCTATCTCTTGAAATGGTTGAACATTAACCATTTCCTTTTGGTACAATGACTCTGTGTATTCCTTCCATCTTTTCTTGATGCATTCTGCATCATTCAATAATTTGCCCAGTGAATCTTTTAATAGCGAAAGTCGAGGCTTGAATTTTTTCTTCAGTTCCCCCAGCTTGAGAAATACTGACCGTGTTCTTCCCTTTTGGTTTTCTAACTCTAAATCCCTGCACATTTTATTATAGTATTTGGCTTTATCTGAAAGTTTTAAAATTGGGAAAGGTGTGAGACAGGGTTGTATTCTTTCACCATACTTGTTCAACCTGTATGCTGAGCAAATAATACGAGAAGCTGGGTTCTATGAAGAAAAACGTGGCATCAGGATTGGAGGAAGACTCATTAACAACCTGCGATATGCAGATGATACAACCTTGATCGCTGAAAGTGAAGAGGACTTGAAATATTTACTTATGAAGATTAAAGAGCACAGCCTTCGATATGGATTGCATCTCAATGTCAAGAAAACAAAAATCCTCACCACTGGACCAATAAACAACATTCTTATCAATGGAGAAAGGATTGAAGTTGTCAAGGACTTCATTCTTCTTGGATCAACTATCAACACTCGCGGAAGTAGCAGTCAAGAGATCAGACGACGTATTGCACTGGGCAAATCTGCTGCACAGGAACTTTTTAAAGTATTGAAGAGCAGAGATGTCAGCTTGAGGACTAGGGTGCGCCTGACCCAGGCCATTGTGTTTTCAATAGCCTCATATGGATGCGAAAGCTGGACAGTGAATAAAGAGGATCGTAGAAGAATTGATGCCTTTGAGTTGTGGTGTTGGAGGAGAATACTGAGGGTGCCATGGACTGCTAAAAGAACCAATAGATCTGTTTTGGAAGAAGTGCAGCCAGAGTGCTCCTTGGAGGCCAGGATGGCTAAGCTTCGTCTCTCCTACTTTGGACATGTAGTCCAGAGGAAACAATCGTTGGAGAAGGATGTCATGCTGGGTAGGGTGGAGGGTCAGAGAAAAAGAGGAAGACCTCCAACGAGATGGATCGGCCAGGTGGCATCATTGATGGACTCGGGGGTGGCAGCGGTGGTGAGGTTGGCCCAGGATCGAACATTGTTTCGTTCTGCTGTGCATGGAGTCGCTATGAGTCGGTTCCGACTCGATGGCACCTGACAACAACAACATATATTCTATAGATCTTCAAACTAGTTGCTCTCTGATTGACCTCATCAGAGTAGAAATGTGCTCCGCAGGGTTTTCAAAGCCTGATTTTATGAAGTGCATCACCAAGCCTGTCCTCCAAAATCAGTCAGGTTAGACTCGAACATCTAACTTTTAGGTTCTCCAGGAACTCCAATCTATCAGGAAGATGGTGCAAGACTGGGCAAGGCTTTGTGCTGTTGTACAAAAAGTCATGATGAATTGGAACTGACTCAATGGCAACCAACAACAATCATCATTCCCATTTTACAGATTGGAAAACTAAGGTGCAGCGAGGACACAAAACTGACTGCAATTCACACAAGCAATAAATGATGGGGTCCAGCGTGAAATCCAGATGGGCTGATTATGGGGTTTATGCCTTTCACCACCATACTTCAGCTGTCCCTCACAGTCTCAAGGGAGCAGCCAAGGAACTGCCAAACACCCTTTACCAGTGCTTGCTAGAACTTCACCGCCACCACCACTCTTGGCTAAAGAAGCAAAACAATGAGGCATGCTGATGGTAGGAGAAGCTTTGAAGACAGCTATCAAGCCCACTGGGGTCCTGGTACAGTGCTGTAGGATAAGCACTGGACTGTTAACCTCAAGGTTGGCAGTTCAAACCCATCAGCTGCTCCTTGGAAACCCTATACAGGGTCACTATGAGTCAGAACTAACTCGATGGCACTTAACAGCAACAACAACAAGCCTACGGAGGGCATTTTCCTTCCCTTCCCAATGGGGGGAGACTTTGGATGGTGCAAATGACTAGCACTCAAAGGTGCCTTAAAAGGAAGGCTTTGGAGATCTACTTCTAAGAAATCACAGCCATTGAAAACCCAATGGAACACAGTTCTACTTGCAAACGCATGGGGTCACCAAGACTTGGAAATGACTAATCGTCAACTGGTTTGGTTTTCCCATATGGATAAGGCAAATGCTACTTTTTCAAGGTTCAAGCCTAATGTAGCTGAACTGCTTATCTGTCGTCGAGTGCCATTTGCACCGAGCTTCTTGAAGGCAGGGGCTGTGTCTTGTATCTGCAGTTCATAGCACAGTACTAAGTACAGAGTGGGTGCTCAGTACACCGGTGAGTGAGGCAAGCCTGCCCTGGAGCATCTGTAAGCACAGTACATCCCTCAACTCATTAGGATAATCCAGAAAACCAGATGGAGGGTTTGGGCCTTGGGTCGCTTATAATGTCGTCAGAGATATGGAGAGGAGAGAGCAAGAGGCAAAACCAAAGGCAAGGAGAAAAAGAAACAGAGAAAAGTCACATTACCAAATACAAAATCAAAAGGAACTCTGCTAGGAGGCCTTCATAAAGGTCATAGCTCTTATCATCTTCATTTAGTAGATGTCAAAATAAGATGCAGAAAGCTGATGAAGGCCGTGGGTTGATGCCCATAGTGCAATCAGATATGCCAAGAAGATGCCGTCACATTGATTTGCTGAGCTCCTTCTCCCAATTCCTGTGATTGACTGGGGCCCAATGGCTTGGGGCAGTATTTCTGGTAAATCATAATAATGCAGCTTGCTAGAGAATTACAGCTGTGTCTGATTCCGCTACATCTGCACACACCAACTCCATCAGCAGTGCCAGAGTCGCTAGAGTAATTGTTGCCAGAGTTAGGGAGGCCGGCAGCTCTGGGCTCTGCAGCAGGGAGATGGGAGGGAGAGATACACTTTCAACAGGAATTATGTGCAGGAGTTTGGGGGGTGGTGTTAGAGTTGAGCTGTCTGGCTTCAGATCTAGGCTCTGCTTGTTAGCTGCATGGCATATAGCAGGTTACTGTAGTCTTCTGTGGCTGTTTTGTGACACATAAAATGGAACAAATAATAGTGCCTACCTCAGAGAACTGTTGGAGAGCTCTAATGAAATAATGTATGTAAAGTTCTTGGCATATAGCCAATGCCTGACAAATGTTTGCTATTATTTTTATCGCCTACCAGTATTTCTCATACTGTGGTTACAACCCCTTAATAAATGAGATAAAAACAAATTAGGTAGTCCTGATCGCGAGAGTTCAGTCATGCAGCAGCATTAGTTGGGAAATATGCATGCATTGGATGTTATAAATACATATTGTTTCATGAAATTTGTTTAAGATGTTTATGTGTGTTGTGTGCATGTGTACATGTGTGCATAATATGCATACATATGCACACATGTGCATGGACATAGATGAACACAGGAATGTAAATACATGCATGTAGTTTCAGAAACATAAGCCTGTAAGCATACACACCTGTATATACACATGTGTACACATGCAGATCTAAAATTATACACAGATACACAATTATGCACATGTACATATACTCCCACATACATAGACACAACTATCTATGCATAGACACATATGCACACACAAACACATTCATGAACTTCTATATATAGATAAATATGGGAATGCAAATATATAAATTTGCAAATACCCATTATGCATGCATACATATACACATTCATATATGTATACACACATAGTCACATATCAAAAGAGAAATAGATGCATGTACATACACATAAACACATGTTGTTGTTGTGACGTGCCATCAAGTTGGTTCTGGCCCATAGCGACCCTGTATAGTTTTTTGAGGAGCAGCTGGTGAGCTTGAACCGCTGACCTTGCAGTTCAAACGGCTTTGCAGTCTGGCACGTTAACCCAAAGTGCCGCACCAGGACTCCATAAACACATGTAAACACACAGAAATAAACACACATGCATGCATACAGATATGCATTAATATAGACAAACAGACATATATGTATAAATACCCATACATAAAACATACAAGCATAGCTATGTGTTCACATACATGCTGGTTTCCATGCACACACACTCTTGCACATGTACATATAATCTTTTATATTTATACTCACATACATACATAGACATCCAGAATACTCTTTCAACCCCCTCCACAATACTCTGTCAGCATGAATAACAGGCTCTAGCACTCATGCGATGTCCATGTTCCTGAAGAGACATGTGTTCAGAAGAGATCAGTCTTCCAACCCACAGCACAGCCAGCACCAATGTAGAAATACATCCCATCACACCAGAAGATTTTTAAAAAAATAATTATTGGCAGGTTTCATTACTGCTTTTAAACCATTTAAATTCAGATTAGCTACTGAAGTAGATATTTTAAAAGTAGCATTGATTAGAATTCATTTTCAACCGATCTTTGAATCTTTATAAGAAGAAAGAGGCACAAAGACTCAGTTACTTCCTCTCCAACCAAAGAAGGATGCATTGTAGAGTTTCAGAGCTTGGCCAGTTGCCACTCAAAAGAAAAAAAAAACACAAAAAAAACTGGGGAGACATCAACATTGCACATACAAATGGTTAGCATCTAGGTGATGCTGGGAACTTGGGTCACATTACCAAAGCCTAGCTCCATGATACAGAAGGGTGCTTCTGGAAATGATTTAATCTGGCCAAGTTTGGACCAGTTGATCCCTAACTCAAAGTCAAAGAGAAAGGGAACTTGGATGAATGAACCCAATCACAAAAACACACAAAGAAGCCTCAAATTAAAGAGGGGACCTTTATACTTCTCCAGTATAAGGGATTTTTTTTTTTTTTTTTAATGAGCGTCTGCAGAGAAATTGAGCTGCACTTTCAACCTCTCTCAAAACACAATGTTAGCAACATGTTGTATTGCTAAAAGTGATCTTGTATATCTTTTTACCACACACACAAACAATATTAAAATGAGAAGGCCATTGCCTAGGTGACGTGGTAGAAGGGCACAGAGCTACAGGTCTTTGAAAGCCAAAACTCCTGGTGCCTTCTTCTGAAATGATGGTCGAGGTTTCGGGAAATGGACTCAGTCCACATACAAAGGGTGAAGGTGTACAAAGGATGGCAACTATGATTGTAGAGGTTGAGGATGGAGAGTACCAGGCAAGGAGAGTTAGTGGAGGTAGCTCAGAAAAAGAAGAATTTGGTAATTCTTTCTTGACATGTTACCAGATTCACTTCTTTGTCCCCACAAAGAAATTCAGAGAAGAATAGAAGACAGACCCTCATCTTTAAGGAGCTCAAGGCCTCATCCTACCTTTACTCTACTGACTCCAAGCTGGTTACCATGGAGAAAGTGGCAGAGAGGGTTAACAATTAAGCAAATTTATGTTGCCCTTCCTTTACACGAAGTGGCGGCCCAGCCAGGGACTACATTTCCCACCTTCCCTTGTAGTTTTATGAAATCATGTGACCAGTTCTCACCAATGGCATGAATGGAAGATATGCATCTCACTTCTAAGCCAAGCATGCATGCTTTTCCCACCCTTTCTTTGCCTTTTCACTGGCCTGAAGCAGAGGATTACAATGACCTGGAAGGCAGGTGTTGAAGATGGAGCTACGAAGTAGGAGCCTGAGTTACTGATACCTATTTGGGACTTATTAATAATGAGTGAGAAATAAGCTGCTATTGTGTTTGAACCCATTGGGTATTTGGGTCTGTTTGTTCTATCCTAGTTAATACAAGTGCCTTATATGTGAAATCTATCTTTCTGGGTTTATAATCTAGATCAGAACATTCTTCAAGTTTGGTCATGGATTTCAAGGTAGTATATGGCTGTTTAACACCCTCTCTACTAATTTCTTGTGGTATGCAAGTAGCACCGATTAGTGAATAAAGGAGAGAAATCTCTCTCTTACTGTTGACCCTTGGATACTTTGGGTGGTACCAAGCATACAGATACTCAATAACTTAGTGATCACTCTGCTAGCTCATTCATTTTTTTTTTTTTTACAACCCTATGAGTTAGCTTCTATCATTATCTGCACTTTACATATGAGGCACAGAGTGATTAAGTCATTTGCCCTGGGTCACACATCTAATAAGTGGCAGAGGCAAAACGCAAACCCAGTTTGGCACCAGAACCCAGGCTCGAATCCACCATGCCATTAATGGATCAACTGAGGTTTTCACCCTATTCTTGGTAAGGAGCAGGTCTAATCCCTTTGCTCAACCTCAAGAGACATAGTGGTTTTCAAGGAGTATTCAGGATGTTGGTTTTGCTTCAAGCAGAAGACAGTTTCCAATGTCTGAGCTCTTCCTGAGTTAGAAAGTAGAGGACTGCCACCTACTGCCTTCAGGAAACCATTTTGCCAGTTCTCAGAGGTTGCATGTGCACACATGGAGGGAGGCAGCCAGCCCCACAGAACTGCTTTGCTTGTGAGAATTAATAGGATCACAGCACACAGTGGTATGATTGCAAATAGAAAGACTGCTCTGTTCAAACAAATCTGTTTCTTACTTCATGCCAAGAGCTACAGTGGATAAACTTGCTTTTAAATCGGTCTTACTGCATGAAGCGCTGGATCTTCTGTATCAGACCCTTGGCCTTGGCCAGCTCTCAGCAGTCTGTGATCCTTGTTTGTGAGTGGGCAGTACGGCAGAAGTGGATCAGAGCTCTTAGCTGCCAGGTCTGTGAGTCAGATGAGTAAAGGTAATTATTTCACCAGCAGCCATTTCTGGTCTTCACTGAAACCGACCGATCTCTACTCCCCTCTTTCCTTCATCCTTGTTGTGAGCTCCCTTTCAGTTGACTCCTGACTCACGGTGATCCCATGCACAATAGAACCAGACCACTGTGATCCATAGGGTCTTTGGTGGCTGATTTTAAGAAGCAGATCTCCTTTCTTCTACTCTTTCCTCCTCGTACTTCTTGGTCTGGAAGCTCTGCTGAAAGCTGCTCGGCATCATTGCAAACTTCTGCTGACAGATGAGTAGTTGTGTATGAGGTTCATTGGCTTGGAATCCAACTGAAGTCTCCTGCATATTGTTATTAAGTGCTGTTGAGTCAGTTGTGACTCATAGTGACCCAGTACAGGGTTTTCAAGGCTGTAACTCCTTACCGGAGCAGAAAGCCTCATCTGTCTCTCAAGGAATGGCAGTGTCACCTAAGGGCTAACTGCTGTTGTTGTTAATTGTCATTGATTTGATTCAGAGTCATAACAACTTCATGTACAAGACAACAAACCACTGTCCAGCCCCTCACCATCCTCACCACCACCAGCATGCTGTGGTTCATATTTGTGGCTCACTGTGGTACTCTGGTCACCAAACTTGACATCCTCCTGTAGTGGTAGCTCTCTCCTGATGGCATGTCCAAAGCTAGCGAGTCACACAAATGTTCTTTGTGATTCATAAGGTTTTCATTGTCTCATTTTTTGAAGTTGATCACCAGGCCTTTCTTCCGAGTGTCTGGAGACTGCTGAAATCTGTCAACCATGGGTGACCCTATTTGTATTAGAAATACTGGTGGCATAACTTTCAGCATCACAGCAACAGACAAACATCCACAGTGTGACAAACTGACAGGTGAGTAATTGACTATTATTGTTGTTGTTTTAAGTGCCATTAAGTCAGTTCTGACTCATAGTGACCATGTCTAGGGTTTTCTTGGGTGGTTTGAATCATCAACCTGTGGTTAGTAGTCCAATGCTTATCCTACAGTGTCACCTATGATCATCCCATTTTACAGATGTAGAAACCAAGGCACAGAGAGGTAAAATAACTCACTTAGCATCACACAGCTAGGAAGTGGTGAAGCCCGGACTGTAAATCCAGGCAATCAGACTAGGGGGGCGGGCAGATGCAATAATCATGACACCATCCTACATGTGGAGTCCTGCTGTAGCGCTATAGAGTAAGCAATGGACTGCGAGCCACACGGTCAGCCATTCAAACCCACCAGCTGCTCCTTCCTGTCTTCACAACAAATCCTAGGAGTGGGGAAACAAAGGTGGATAGAGTATGACCCTGCTGACTTGAGGCTGTGTGTATACCAGCCTTTGTTTGGTTCTAGTCATCTCATGACTCTGTGGGTGATTAGGGATTGATACAATCACAGATGACATGTTTATGTTAAGCACTTGGTCTCTAGATACTCTAGATACTGCCTTGGCTGTGTTCTTGCCAGAACATTAGCGGAGATTGGAGTGTGATAGGCTAACTTTATGCCCTCAATAGGGCTGTTTAAGTATCTGCCTTCCCCATTCTATGCAGTTCATGTCAGGGGCACCTAGAGTAAGAATGCTTCGTGCTGAGGAAATGAAAATGCTGGATATCTGCCCTTTCTCCTGCTGAACTTAAATGAATCCCTTATTCTTGGACACTCGAATCTACTCTTGCTTATTCAATTGTGGACCAAATTAGTCTTTGTTCAAATGAATGAAGATAAAGGCAGCACCTAATTTGTCTTCTTCCTGGAGAAAGGTGAGAAAGGTGTTTATCAATAGTGCCATGAGATATAACCTCTGAATCACACTGATTCCCAGATAACTTTCTGCTCTCAAAGTAAGTGATTCTATGGATGATGGTTGACAATTCTAAGCCTCTTTAAAAATTTCCCCAATTGCTATAAAAAATGTTTAAGCTCAACCTCAAGCATCTCGTAGTCCTTAAGCTCCCTGTTTCACTGTGAAATAAGTAGCGAGTGGCAAGGACGAGTTGATATTTGCTGCCCTACATTCTGGGAAACACATGTGGTTTTAAAATATTACCAACGTGTTATTTTTAGAAGGCCCCAAACTCTTAGTCGCTCTAGGTTTAGAAGGCTGATCAAAATAAAATAAATCAGTAAAATTGCATTGGTTTCTGCTTAAATTAGGTCTGTTTCAGTTTCCATGGCATCCAATCTGTTAGTGCCAATATTCTCACCAGGATCTGTAGTCAGCCTTTCGGATGGTGACACTTTCTGTAAAGCTCGCAGGTCATATAATATCTCAGTGGATTCCATTAGACACAGGGAAGAGAGGATTTCTGGGAGCCTAGAGGTAATGTTCAATTTGATTCCTGGGGTCAGTATTTGCTTCTAGTCCTCTCATGACTCTGTGGGTGATTAGGGATTGATACAATTACAGATGACATGTTTGTGTTAAGCACTTGGTCTCTAGATACCCTGTTCCATAGCAGCCACTGCAGGTGAAATACACAGGTAGGCACAAGTAAAAGGGGTACCCCAGGGAATCCATTCTGATGCCGAGAATATAAACCCAACCAGGATTGGAACAATGCATAAATCTTCATTTTGCATTTCAACACACTTCACTGTAAGGCATAAGAATTTGATCAGCAGGTAGACACTAAGTTTCTTTCTTTACACAAATGGTAGGCCATCCATAGAATGGGAAGGTACTATTATGAAACTGATGTGTGTAGTTT
>NW_006408826.1:2023566-2025569 GCF_000296735.1 Chrysochloris asiatica
TCTATGAGTTCTATTCTATGAGTTCTATTCTATGAGTTCTATTCTGTGAGTTCACGTCTATGAGTTCAAGTCTATGAGTTCTATTCTATGAGTTCAATTCTGTGAGTTCTGTGAATTCTATTCTGTGAGTTCTGTTCTGTGAGTTCTATTCTATGAGTCCTATACTATGAGTTCTATTCTGTGAGTTCTGTTCTGTGAGGTCTGTTCTAAGATTTCTATTTTGTGCACTCTATTCTATGAGTCCTATACTATGAGTTCTATTCTATGAGTTCTATGAGTTGGAATCGACTTGATAACAGTGGAGTTTTTTGTTTATGTTCAGTTTATAAAGAAACCAAGTAATCAGGTGTGGCTTATTAAAATGTATGTTGTGGTTAAGTACCGTGGGGTCAGTTACAACTCATAGTCACCCCACACAGGGTTTCTGAGGCTGTAAATCTTTACAGGAGCAGAAAGCCTCATCTTTCCCCTGCGGAAAGGCTGGTAGTTTTAAACTGCCGACCTTCAGGTTAGCAGGCTGATTCGTAACCACTACAGTACCATATATTTGTGTGAATAAAATAATATATAATGCATTTAACAGGTAAACTGGTCTTCGCTTTTCTCCAGACGTGGTATTGTTGTTTGGTGCTGGATTGTCAAATCTGGTTTACACTAGACTGCAAAGTTGGTTTGAACCACAAGATTGGCGATTCCAACTCACCAGCGGCTCCTTGAAAACCCTATGCAGAGTCACTCTGGGTTGCAACTGAATCAACAGCACTTCACAACAACAAGTTGATTCTTCCGTAAAATGACCCCATATGTAACACAGTAGAACTAGTCCATAAGCTTGCCTAGACTATAATCTTTACAGGAGCACATTGCTAAATCGTTCGCCCACACAGCCCTTCGATGGGTTCAAACTATTAACCTTTGAATTAGCAGATGTGTGCTTAACCTTTGTACCACCAGAGCTCCTCCCCAGACATCTGCAAGTCCCACATGTTGGTAATGACTTTAGATTCTGAAAATTTATTAATAATGCATTTTGTTTTTCAGAATCTTAAACCTAATGCCTTGAATTCCTTTTTAAAAGTTTTCTACAATTGAAGCAAGATGTTTGAGAAGATTGGATTCGATAGGTCCTTCACTTTAGCTTTCTTATCTTTAAAAAGAAGAGATCACACTTGAGTCCAGATTCTTAATCTGGTTCTTTGGATAGACTTCTTGGGAGACTGTAAATCCCAGGAAACTGTATGCAAATTTGTGAGCATAACGTGGTCTGTGTTCTGAAGAAAGAATCAGTGAGGTTTTGTTTTTTAATGTGTAAAATTTTCTTGTTGGCCCTGTAACATATATAAATGTAACAATTAGGACGCTTACAGCACAAAGGAGGTGGGGTAGAGGGGCAACAGAGATATACTGTTTATTTATTTATTTATTTATTTATTTTTTATCACCTATTTTGAGGTTGATGTAGCCCCAGCAAATGAACACTTTCTGAGCTAGATATCTTCTAAATTCCTTTGGGTCAAAGAGATTGGCGAAGCCATTTTATTATAGCTCGTCTTTAGTTGATCAAAGAGTAAGAAGAAATTCATAGGTGAACAGTGAAGGCTATAACATGTTTGCCATGATGTCATTGTTGCTAAGTGTTGTTAAATTGGTTCTAACGCATACTGACCCCGTATAGGATTTCCAAGGAAATGCTAATGGCTTTGACAACAACCTTGAGATTAGCAGTCCAGTGCTTATCCTAGAGGGTCACACCCTCCATGTTGTTGTTGTTGTTAGGTGCCATTGAGTTGGTACCAACCCATAGTCAACCTTATGCAGAGCAGAAGGAAACACCACCCGATCCTGTGCCAACCTCACTACTGTTGCCACGCTTGAGTCCATCGATGCTGCCACTTGGCCAATCCATCTCGTTGGGAGTCTTCCTCTTTTTCTCTGACCCTCCACCTTACCAAACATTATATCCTTCTCCAGCGACTGGTGCCTCCTGACAATATGTCCAAAGT
>NW_006408826.1:2026814-2040306 GCF_000296735.1 Chrysochloris asiatica
TACCTCTTGAAACAGTTGAACATTAACCATTTCATTTTGGTTGAGTGACTCTGTGTATTCCTTCCATCTTCTCTTGATGCTTTCTGCATCATTTAATAATTTGCCCAGAGACTCTTTCAGTAACAAAAGTTGAGGCTTGAATTTTGTCTTCAGTTCCCCCAGCTTGAAAAATGCTGAGCATGTTCTTCCTTTTTGGTTTTCTGACTCCAGATCTTTGCACATTTTATTGTAATATTTGGCTTTATCTTCTCGAGCTAATCTTTGAAATTTTCTGTTCAGCTCTTGGACCTCCTCATTTCTTCCATTTGCTTTAGCAAGAGATTGATGATTTCTGCATTCTCTTGGGTCACCTCTCTTTGAAATGGGCACAGATACCTGCCCTACTTACTGGAAGAGATCCATATTAGTGCCCATTCCAAAGAGAGGTGACCCAACGGAATGTGAAAATCATCAGCCACTATCATTAATATCACATGCAAGGAAAATTTTGCTGAAGATAATTCAAAATGGCCCGCAACAGTACATTGACAGGAAACTGCTAGAGGCTCAAGCTGGATTCAGATGAGGATGTGGAATGAGGGATGTATTATTGTTTGTATCAGGTAGATCTTGGCTGAAAACAGAGAATGACAGAAAGATGTTTGCCTGAGCTTTAGTGACTATGCAAAGGCTTCCAACTGTGTAGATCACAACAAGCTATGGACAGCATTTCAGAGAATAAATATTCCGGAACACTTCATTGTGCTCATGAGGAATCTGTACATAGACTAAGAGGCTGTTGTTTGAACAGAACAAGGGGGCACTGAATGTTTTAAAATCAGGAAAGGTGTACACCAGGGTTGTAGTCTTTCACCATACTTGTTCAATCTGTATGTTGAACAAATAATCTGAGAAGCTGGATTATATGAAGTAGAACATGCCATCAGGATTGGAGGATTATTCATTAACAATCTGCAATATACAGATGATACGACCTTGCTTGCTGAATGTGAAGAGAACTTAAAATACTCACTGATGAAGATCAAAGACCACAGCCTTCAGTATTGGTTGCACCTCACTAAAAGAAAACAAAAATTCTAACAACTGGACCAATAAGTAACAGCATGAAAAATGGAGAAAAGATTGAAACGGTTAGACATCATTTTGCTCAGTTCCACTTCCAACACTCATGGAAGCAGCAGTCAAGAAATCAAATGACATATTGCATTAGGCAAATACACTGCATAAGACCTCTGTGTTCAAGAGCAGAGATGTCAATTTAAGGACTAAGGTGTCCTTGACCCAAGCCATGAGCAGTGTATAAGAAATTGATGCATTTGAGTTATGGTATTGGAGATGAATCTTAGAAATACCATGGACTGCTTGAAGAACAAACAAATCTGTGTTGCAAGAAGTACAGCCAGGATGCACCTTAGAAGCCAGGATGGTGAGACTTCACCCTCACACATAATATAAGGAGGGATCAGTCTCTGGAGAAGGATATCATGCTTGGTAAAGTGGCAGGTCATCGAAAAAGAGGACAACCCCTAACAAGATGGACTGGCACAGTGGCAGCAGTAAAATGGACTCAAGTTTAACAACAATTGTGAGGGTGGCACGGGACCGGGCAGTGTTTCCTTCTGTTATGCATAGAATTCCTATGAGTGGGAACTGACTTGATAGGACCAAATGACAACAGCAACAGTCATTCTAGAGGATTTCTTCAAGCCCATTTTATTTTCTGTCTTGTTGATTATTTCGCTACCTGCTGAGTTCTCACTCTTATCACATATTCATGGCAATCTCATGGGCTTTCAGAGTAAGCCACCCAAATAGAGAATAAACATGTGAGGGAGACAAGACGAAAATGAAGCTGACTATGATTGTAACTAGGTCAAATCTATTAATATGTGATATTTATGTCTTGGCATGGTTGAAACTGCAAATCCTTTTGCATAACATTTCCTCTTGCTTTGATAGAAATTTCTCACTTAAAATACTTCAAAATCATCATTTTCATTTTTATCACCCCTGAAAATCTCATTTTTACATGGAGCACCGTTTTATCATGTTGAGATAGCTGTCACTGAATGACATCACTGCACAGAGTGTAAAACTCTTTCTATAGTCAATTTCACTGTCTGTGATGTGGGGGCTTAGAGGACAGAGCTAATGTGGAAGAAGTCAGGGGTTCAGTCTGAAGGCTGTTTACCCAGTCCTCTGTTTCCTAGCCACAGACTGTACCCCAACACCAACTGGAATACTCTTGGGAACAAGAGAAACCAGGGGAGAGAGGAGATGGATGGCTCAGTGTAAACCCATCCCCATGACTAGAGAGACAGGTCAGAATCAACACCAGGTCCATTGCCCTCTAGTGGAATCTGACTCGTTCCCATGTTACAGACTAGATCTGCTCCAGAGGATTTTCTTGGCTGTTGTCTTCTACAGAAGCTTCTGGGTGGATTTGAACTGCCAACGTTTGAGTGGTTGAGTGAATATTGTGTTTCCAACCAGAAAGAACCTAAGTGCTCTTTTCATTTTGCTTTCTAATCATTTTTTAAAAATGTTTTATTGTGAATCATGTGATAGTTTACCTGGGAGAACATTAGCTTTACATTCATCCTATCGTTTGTCATTTCATTGCCATGGTTACAATCCCCTCCATGCATCATCAACCAACCAAAGGGTATAACCCTGGTCATCAGCACACAGCCCTTCTCCATCTCTGGGTGTCTAGAGTCCCAAGCCATTCCATCTCTCCGCATCATCGTCTCTGCCTCAGTCTCTGGTGTCACTGTTTCTCTGGGTAGGGTCCCGCACTCTGCTCTTCTCCCTTGATGGTCCCAGGTACCTCCACTCCTGGACTGCAAAGTCAACCACTTCCCTCCTTTGCTACAAAACGTCTACCTTTACATTTCCAACCTTCACAGACAATCCTGATAGCAATTATTCACTATTGTACCACATAAGTGCTATCCCCATCTCCTTTACCCTGCCCAGACAGATTGGATACTACTCAGTGGAGATTCTGCCTTCCTTAGCTTGAACCGGCAACTTTGAGGTTCAAACCGACTTTGAGGTCCAGCGCATTAACCTACAGTGCCACACTAGGACTCCATTGTTGGCAAGTAGAGATGCCTTTATTCCATGCCTCTACCTTAAAAAGTGGGTTTTCCTGTTTTCTGGTGTGGTGCTGTAGATTAATGCACTGGACTGCAACATGGGTTTGAACGACAAAGTCAGCAGTTTAAACTCACCAACTGCGTCTCAGAAACCCTATGCTGGGTTGCTATGGGTTGGAACCGACTCAATAGCACTTAACAACAACAAAGTGCCCCCCCAAACAAAACAAACCTGTTGCCATCAAATTGATTCCAAATCATGGCAACCCCATGTGTGTCAAAGAAACACTGTGTGTGTTACATAGGGTTTCATAGCTGTGACCTTTTGGAAGCAGCTTGCCAGGCCTTTCTTTGGAGGCATCGCTGGGTTAAATAAAAGGCTGGCTGATTAATCCACTTAGTGATGCCTTGCATCACCCAGGGCCCTCCTTAGTCACCAGGAGGATGGGATCAATCTTCAGGCTTGTCTTCTTCCTTGGTTATTCCTGTGTTTGGCTAGCAATTCCATTGAAATGATCTTAAATTTCTTGGAAAATTAATCTGATTTGGAGTGTGGTTAAACCCAGACTTTCTCATGGGCTCAAAGATGTTTCCGCATATTCATGAGGACAGGGGAGTGACTCATGCTCTAAATGGGAACAGTGAAGTGAACTGTGGATCATTTTGGTGCTGGAAATATTGATCTTGGTGCTCATTTCACATGATATTCATCCACCTGATTGTTTATCTAGAGATGCCAGCAAAGACAGGATTCAATGATGAAACTGTGGCAAGTGATCGTTCATATACCAGGCAGGGTTAAAATTCTGCTCTCGCATTCTCAAAAAATCAATTTCCATTTATTTGTACACAAAAAAACAGAGGACAGATTTTTGAACCCAAATTGGCACCTAAATGAATGCACCCAATGAATGCTTGCATTTGGCCAACATTTCTAACCACCATCTGGAAGGGGCAAAGTGGATAATTTTCAAAGCTGTGTTTACTATGAATAAATTTGAGAAAATGTATTTCAGCCCAATATATGCTTAATAATAACATATTGGATTAGACAAATTTAAGATTACTGTTAGGAATGGTTGTGACAGATTTGCCAGCTTCAACCATGGTTTCTCCAAAGTTACAAAGATAGAGTTATGCTGTTGGGTGAGAGGAGAAAGCCACAGATTTCCTTTGAATAGCAGATTCAGCTGGACTTTTGTGTGCCTGCTCACCCTTCTGGTACCGTCTTACTAAATAACTTACTTTTTTTTCTTTTTCAAAAAACTTTTTATTGTGATTTAAGTGGTTTACAGAGCAGATCATCAGTTTTACATTCAGCAAATCATCTACTTTGCTTCATTATATCTACCATGCACCAACAGTTAACAGCAATTTACCTCTATTCACTCCAACCACTGCATTCTTCCCTGTGTCTCCCACCACCCCCATCTTTCCTCTGCCAACCTCCCTCCAGTTGTATATTGCCTGCCCCATCATGCATGTCAACACGTGTCTACCCTCTAGTACATGTATAATAATAATAATAATAATAATAAACCATACACGGATACATAATTGTTTAAACAACCACAGAACATATTCTGGAAGCCAGTCTCCTGGCTACCAGCACACAGCCTTTCTCTTTCCATGAGTCCTCAGCTGCTCAGTCTCTCTATGCCATCACCTCCGTCTCCATCTCTGGTGTCACTGCTTCTCTGGTTAGGGTCCCAAGTTCAGCTCATGCTCTTCTCTCTTTTATGGTCCTAGGATCCTCTGTTCCTGGAATGCAAGATTAACTACTCCCCCTTGTGTTATAAAACCTCTACCTTTATAGTTGTGACCTTTTGCAATTAGGTATGATAACTACTCACTATTGAATCAATGAACCCCATCCCCATCTCTTTTCACCTGACCCATCTAGACAAGCAGAAAACTATTCAGTGGAGAATATACCTTCCACCCCCCCCACCCCTGCACGCTCTGAAACTAAACTCCCTCCTGAAAACTTGTAAGCCTTTTTAGCCACCCCCATCCCCTCATTTTAGGTAGCCAATGTCTATGTTGCCCATCCTTATCAACCCTGTGTACAGAGCCGATAGGTTTGATCCTTGATGTGAAGACTCCCACTTGCTCAATTGGTAGTTTGAGCTACTACATACATAAGTATAGGTCAAGTTCATCAAATTGTAGCAATTTATACTTGCTTCCTTTATCAAAATTTTTTTATCTTCCTGTAATCGAGTTCTGATCATCCAGTCATCAAAGCTAGGTCAAATGGGTACTATCTGCAAGTTTGGGGGTTCTTGTGTATCTCCCTTCACTTCATATCAGCTGGATGCTTCACTCTCAGCTATAGCCCTCCGTGGCTGTGTCCTTGTCCATGGGCTTGGGAGTCCCCAAGTCTCACTACACTTCAGACCAACCAGCCCTTCCTCTTCTCTCTCTCATCTCAAGGTCGACGGGAATTTATGGAATGTGGTCAAACTCTGCCCATATCTTCATTGCTGCCTTTCCCCCAGTTCCGCTCACCAGTAGACCAACGTGGTCACCAGCAAGCTTATATGACTGCTCGTGTGTTCCCACTGAGTTTCAGTTTTGGAGGGGGCTTTGTCCTGAAGGGACTTGATTACTTGCCTTGATGGCCTCCCAGCGAACAAATTGCTTGTTCTTGTAGTAGCCAGTCAGACTGCCATTTCTGTTTTTCATTTTTTTCCTGCTGGCCTTTCTTTCAAGAAGTATCTTCTGTTCCCCTAGCCACTGCGGGCTGGTCTGTATGTCCTTCCAAGTGGTAATGTCCCACCTCAGAAAGTTCTGGAAGGGGTTCAGAATTCCACCTAAGGTTCTATACACTACAAAGGGTCTACAAGAAGCCTATTTCACTGGACAAGTTCTAGAATTCCTTTTAGATATGCCAATCAGTTATAGGCTAAAGATGAGCTTACAAGTTTTAGGTAATCCTGTCTCCCAGTATTCCTTTCTATCCCACTCAAGTGTCTATTTTGCAGTAGTAGGCAAGGGAAACAAATATCTATAAGACAGTCAAGCATCTTACCATTATTTTCCTTCTTTTACCCATTCAAGCTATGCCTTGATCCCTGTATCCCAGAGTCCTGTTGTTCCAAGGTTGAACATATATCACTATTTACTTCTGTCCCACTTAACCCATGCAAACCTACCTAAATGTTTCCCTATCTACCTTGTTCTTTCATTCCCCTCCCCCTTCTTATGTATTGCCCTCCCCAACACCCAAACTATGATGTGTCTGTCTGCTGCTACCCTGTGCTCTACCGTCCCCTCCCTCCCACCCCTGGTAACCAACAAAGAATTTTTTTCTTCTTCTTAGTATGGGTACCTTTTCTTAAGCATTTACAATAATGGTCTTATGCAATATTTGTCCTCTTGTGACTAATTCACTCAGCATAATGCTCTTAAGGTTCATCAGTGTTATACGGTGGCTTGCAGCTTCCTTGTTATTCTTCAAGGTAGCATATGATATTCCATTGTATGTATGTACCACAGTTTGTTTATCCATTCTTCAATTGATGGGCACTTAGGCTATCTCCATCTTTTTGCTATTGTGAATAGTGCTTCTATGAACATTGGTGTGCATGTATCTACCTGTGTTATGGCTCGTATTTCTTGTGGATATATACCAAATAGAGGAATTGCTGGATCATGAGGTGTTTCTATTCCCAACTTTCTGAGGAAGTGCCATACTGTTTTCCAGAGTGGTTGGATCATTTTGCAATCCCATCACCATGTTCCTACATTGCTTTCCACATCCTCACCAGCATTTATTGTCCTCTGCTTTTCTAAACTTCACTGTTATTGCTTGTTTGTGAGATGATATTTCATTGTAGTTTTGATTTGCATCCTCTAATGAATAATCACCATGACTATTTCTCCCTATGTTTGTTAGCTGTTCGAATGTTGAAGAACTTTTCATTACAACTCAATTATTTCTCCTAACACTTGTCTATCAATTGTCATTCTGTGGTAGCTTGTGTGTTACTGTGATGCTGGAAGCTATGCCACTGGTATTTCAAATACCAGCAGGGTCACCCATCGTAGACAGGTTTCAGTGGAGCTTCCGGACTAAGACAGACTGGGAAGAAAGGCCTACCAATTGTCTTCTAAACATTAACCAATGAAAACTTCATGAATCACAACAGAACATTCTCCTACTTGATTGCTCTAGACAGACTATCAGTAAAGACCGGTCGCTAGAAAGGGACATCTGGCTTGGTAAAGTGGAGGGCCAGCAAGGACAAGGGAGGCCTTTAATGAGGTGGATTCATATATTGGCCACAGTAGTAGACTCAAATGATAGTGAGGATATTGCAGGACAGGGCAAGATGTCGTTCACCACGAGTCCACAGTAACCAGCAACAGACATTTCTTGAACGCGTTTGATGTGCCACATACTAGACTACTCTTCTTTCACATTGACAGAGCACTTTTTTGGTGTTTTTTTTTTTAAGTTTTTATTGTGGGATGAGTGATAGTTTACATGGGAGAACATCAGCTTTACACCATCGTTTCATTGCAATGATTACAATCTCCTTCGTGCATTCAACAATATTTGCTTCCATTCCCTTTGTTTGTTTGTTTGTTTTTTGGGAGGGAGGATGTACACAGAAACACTCAGGAATATACAATCATTTAAACAACCAAAGAGCACATTCTGAAACCTGCCTCCTGGCCTCCAGCACCCAGTCCCTCTCTTTCCATGAGTCTCAGCTGCTCCCTCTTTCCATGTCTGCATCTCTGCCTCCATCTTGACAGAGTACTTTTATGTGCATTTCCTCATCAAGTTCCCATAGCAGCTTGGCAAAATAAGCATCAGAAGCCACATCATTATCCCCCATGAGGGGAGGGAAGTACAGAGAGCATCAAATGAAGACCCACTATTTTGTGAGGACGCCCTGCAGGCAGATCCCTCAGAATGCCTCACACCCAGGGATGGATGACTCAAAAAGCAAGGTCAGCATGTGCATCTACAGAGCAGCACCACCAGTTGTCCAAAGATCCATAGATACAGACAAGACAGAATGAAAAGTGCCTCAGTGCAGGGGAAAGCAGAGAACTACATGAAATGGATGCCAGCTCCAGTGAAGAAGCATATGTTGACCAGAAGTAAACTTTACACAGGCTTCTGAAGGTGACCATGCCCAAGGTCATGTAAGCTATGAGGTCCCTACCATTTCAACACCTTGGTTGACATCTCCCTCTATGGTCTTCTTTCTTGTAAAAGAAACTGCTTATTCTCAACAGCTCTCTTGGAAGTACAGTATTTCTAATAAGCAAAAGGTAGGTTATTGAGTTTCACTCTTGCAACATTTGCCCAGTATGCAACTGGATCCAATGTGAGTGGTTACTTGGCAAGGATGGATTATATTAATTGCTAACAGATCCCTGATTATATTAATAGATAACAGGTGTCTAATACATCCAAGTCTGCTTAACCAGAAACTCTAGCCTGGAGGACCAGTAATGCTCTTTGTGCTGAGACAAACATAAGGGTGAGCTCTTGCTCATGTAAACCACCAATGGGAACGCCAGTCCCAGATGATGCGCTAAAGTGAAGGAACTCAAATCAGTCAGTCAATGCAATGAATATCATCAAGTTACTTTTTAACAGTATAGCATCTACATACACAATTATGTCCTAAATTTTGTAAACAATATTTGGGACTTTAACTTTAAAATATGTTTAGCATACACAGAGACATATTCTAGCCTACCATAAATATAGTACTATAGACATGTGGGGCAATATAGAATAAGTGCTGGATTGCTAGCCACGAGGTTCAAACCTAAAAGCCACTCCTCAGAAATACTATACAGGGTCACTACAGGTTGGAACCAACTTGATGGCAATTAACTATATATATATATACACACACATACCTGTACACATATATGTGTGTGTGTATATGTACATGGATATGCACATATATACTGGCACTATGGGTTAATGCATTGGACTGCAACGTCGGTTTGAGTCAAGTTTGGCAATTCAAGCTCACCAGCTACTTCTTGGAAACCCTATACTCATAGGGTCATTTGAGTCAGAACTGACTCAACAGCACTTAACAACAACAATATATATACACATATATATGTATGTAACACATATTCCAGTCAAATGCACAAATAAAGGCACCACAGATTATCAGAAGTTTGGGCCCTCACGCATTGGACTGCAAACACTTCAACCACTCCACTGGAGAAAGGTGAGGCTTTCTGTTTCTACAAAGATTTAAAGCCTCGGAAACCCTGTAGAAGGTTGCTATGAGTCAGAAGCGATTCCACAGCCCTTGACAACAATGACAAGGACATTTATATGTCTTAATCCTGTCCCGTCCTGTCTGTATTCACTGCAAGAAGCAGTGGGATTTTCCAAGGCACTCTGGGTAATCTTGAGCTACCAACCTTTCAGTTAGCGGCTGAGTGCATACACAGGGACTCCAACTATAAGATGTTGTTGTTGTAGTTAAGTGCGTGGAATCGTTTCTGACTCGTAGTGACCCAGTATAGGGTTTCTGAAGAACGACTGGTGAATTTGAATCACTGGCCTTAGGTTTCAAACTGACCGTGCAGTCCTGTGCTTATCCTACAACACCATACCAGAAAACCAAGCCTATAAACTCTCATTCCCTTCTTACAGGGGAAGAAATTAAGGTGAAGAGGAGTTAAGTGACTTGTTCAGGGTCACACAGAGGTCAGCCTGATGCCAGAGCCCACTCTCTCAAATCCTTCACTATCCTGTTTCCAGAAATTCCCATAATTTACAACCAGGATCCTGCTGTTGCGCATGAAACTTCATTTTATCGTAACAATGCTAGAAGGTCCACCATGTATTGAGAATTCATATTCTCCTAAACAATTTACAATTTTTTTTGAACTCTCATAAACACCCTGTTAATGAGGCACTTTCCATTTTATGGACAAGCAATCCAGGGTTCAGAGAGATTAGGCACTATCTCTTCATGGTAGATTTCAAGTCCTTCAAGATGGAAAAGATTGGCAAACGTGCTTTTTTGGGTAGTCCAAGGCTGTCCACTACTCAAAAGGTAGAATGTTGTCTTTTTGTGCTCTCAAACTCACAGGACAATAGGGGGTCAGAGAATGAGCTTCTAAGATCTAATTTCAATTTTGAATCTTTACCACGTCTAGCCCTATCAGCCTGGACAAATTTACTCCTCTCAGGGAATTTGGTTCTCCATTTGTGCGGTAGACAGAACTCTGACCTTGCAAATTCACCCTGAGGCTGTACCAGGAAGGTACATGCAAAGGCTCTAGCCCAGTGCCTCCCTCTTCTTTGCTTTGCCTTTCTCTCCTCAGCAGGCAGCTTTCCATTTCAGCTTTGATTCCACAAGTCTTGGTTCCTAATTTAAAAAAAACACACACAACTTTTTATTGTGAATTGGGTGAAGATTTACAGGGCAGATCAATTTACTATTCAACAATTCATTCAACATTTTGTTTCACCTCATTGATTGTAATTGTCACATTCTAGCATCACTTATTCCACTTCCTCTCTGGGCTTCTGGTTTCTATTTCCCCTTTCCTAATAGCGTAGTGGTTACGAATCGGGCTGCAACCCACAAGGTCAGCAGTTTGAAACTACCAGCTGGTCTGCGGGAGAAAGATGAGGCTATCTGCTCCCGTAAGGATTTACAGCCTCGGAAACCCTGTACAGGGTCGCTATGAGTCAGAACTGACTCCATTGCACATAACAACAACAACAACAACACTTCTGAACTTTGTGTTTGAATAAATGCATCCCTTTTGATCTCAAAGGGTTGAGCATTCTAAGGTATGTGTACCTTGGCTAGTGTTGGCGGAAAATTGAGGCACAGGGTTGAGTTCATTTGCAGACCTGAAGGGGGACTAATCGCTGGGCTCCACCAATCTCTATCCCACCAAAAAGCTATTTTATGATCTTGAGTTCTGTTCTGCATTTATCTCCCACTCTAGCCAAGATCTTCTAATGTGATCCCTTTTAGAACAGGTTACACAATATATTCCTAATGTCAGAATTCAAGAGAGATTTTGAAGCCATGAAGACGTGTGGAATCAATGAACATCGGTCTCCACAACCTTGAGAACAGAAGCTCTAGATGGTTCCTAATTTGTTATTGGTGTGAAGTGCCGTGGAGTAGGTTCCGACTCACAGGAACCTTATATAGGGTTTCCAAGGAGCAGCTGGTGAATTTGAACTGCCAACTTTGAGGTTCAAACTGACCTCGCAATCCAATGCTTATCCTACACTAAACTACCAACTGCTCAAGTACCACTACTAAAATTTACCTTAAATTTTGACATTGGAAATATATAATAAAAGCCAGCAAAAGGCAGAACCTGTATACGACAGAAACCTGTCAGAGAAGAAAGCCTCAAATATTTCCCCTTATTAACTGAGAGCAACAGAAAAGTAGGAAGACTGCACCCTGACAGGCAGAGAACTTGCAGGATGCAGAGAAACAAGGCAGTCCCATCAGGTTTTCATCCTCACAGTTTTCACTGTAGAATTTTCTCCTGTAGAATTTAGGATGAATTGGAGAAATTAAACTGGAGCAATTTTTTACATAATTTCTACCCCTCTGAAAAATGCAAGCATTCTGTTCTCTGTGTGTTCACATGGAAATGCTAACCTCTCAAAGAATAAACATTAAAGAACATTCAAAAATGTGACTTTTTTTCTTACCTTATATTTTAAGTAATAGGTGTCCAAGGGGGAAAAGCCAAAAGCTACCAAGTTACAAAGTAAAGAATACGCAGAGCTTTAAAATGCTCATAGAAAAAAATGGAATGAAAAGAGAAAGCGCCCCCATACATTTTACATTTCCCTTCCCCCACTGCCAACAAATCCTTCAGTCACCCTTCTAAGAAATAACCACTGTAATTATTTTGTATATTTCCAGAGGTATTCTGCTCAAACAAGCATATCTGTATATTTTTATTTCCCTGCTTTTTTTCACACTCATGATAGAATTTCTCCACACTATTCTGAACCTTGCTTTTATCATTTAACAATGTCTTCGGTGATCTTTCCATTTCACTATGAATAGCTTTCCTTCATTATTTTTAATGGCTGTGCAGTATCCAAGGATATCGATAGCCCATAATTTATGTAAACAGTCCCAAGTTGTTTACGGTCTGCTGCTATTAGAAATAATTCTGCAGACATTATCTTCATACATACATAATTGCTCACACGCACGTAGAGTCACGAACAAATGGTTATTACTGGAATCATGGGTCAAACTGTATGTTCATTTACAATTTTGATAAATATTGCCAAAATTGTGCTTCAAAAAGGGTGTGCTGTCTAATTGCCACAAACCGTGAAGAGGAGTGCCTCATTCTTTACATCCAGGACTAACATATTTTCATCCTTTGCAATCTTTCTTGGAAAATGGTATCTTGTTTTAGTTTTCCTTTGCATCTCTTTATCTATTAGTGAATTGGTTAGCTTTCTACTTTTTCATATTTTTAAACTTCATTTGCATTTATTTTTTCATATATACGCTCTTTGCCCATTTTTCTCAATGATTATTAAATTTATTTTTACTTGTGTGTAGAAAATCTATATACTAGAGAGTCAGGTTATTTGCCCTATATGTTGAAAAATATTAGATCAGTCACTTATCTTTTGACTTTGTTCATGGTATTCATAGTATTTGGACAATTCTAAATGTTCATTTATTCAATTGCTTCTGTCTTTTACTTGATAACTCTTTTGGAGTGGGTGTCATGCTTATAAAACATTTCTTTTTTCTGGGAATATAAAAAAAATAATTTTTCCCTATTTCATTTTGTTACTTTGTAGTTGTTAAGTGCCATTGAGTTGGTTCTGACTCATAGCGATCCTGTATGTGGTTTCCAAGGAGTAGCTGGTGGGTTTGAACTACCGACCTTGTGGTTAGTGGGCCAGTGCTGATCCTACAGCTCCACACCAGGACTCTTTTATTACTTTAATGATTTCATACTTTTAAAAATTAATATTTTTTTCCACCTGAGATTATATTTGCATAAGAAATGAGATCGGTATCAAACCTTAGTTTCATTTTCAAATGACTACCCAGTTGGCCCAATATCATTTATTGAGTAATTTGACTCTTCCTATTAAATCCTACCACCACTGGTCTGTCAAGTTTGTCGTACTGTGGTGCCTTGTGAGTTGCTGTGATTCTGAAAGCTATGCCACAGGTAGTTTAAATACCAGCAGGGTCACCCAGGGTGGACAGGTTTCAGATGAGCTTCCAGACAAAGACAGACTAGGAAGAAGGAGTGATGAACTACTTCCAAATATTTAGTCATTGAAAACCTTATGAATAGCAGAGAAACACTGTCAGATACAGTGCCAGAAAATAAGCCCCTCAGGTTGGAAGGCACTCAAA
>NW_006408826.1:2042221-2047970 GCF_000296735.1 Chrysochloris asiatica
GCTGCAAGCATACATTGACAAAGAACTTCCAGAGGTTCAAGCTGGATTCAGAAGAGGCTGTGGAACGAGGTATATCATTGCTAATGTCCGATGGATCTTGGCTGAAAGCAAGGAATACCAGAAAGATGTTTACCTGTGCTTTATTGACTATGCAAAGGCTTTCGATTGTGTGGATCATGACAAGCTATGGCCTACATTGCGAAGTATGAGTATTCCGGAACACTTAATTGTACTCATGAGGAATCTGTACATGGACCAAGAGGCAGTTGATCGAACAGAACATGAGTACATTGAATGGTTTAAAATTAAGAAAGCTGTGCGACAGGGCTGTAGTCTTTTACCATACTTATTCAGCCTGTATACTGAGCAATACAGGTTTGGTGTGGCACTGCCGGTTAATGCGCTAAGCTGCAAAGTCGATTTGGGCCACAAAGGCCACCAGTTCCCTCTCACCAGCTGCTCCTCAGAAACATTGTATAGCATCACTATGAGTTGGATCCTAACTCAATGGCACTTAGCAACAACAACAATGCTGAGCAAATAATCCGAGAAGATGGGTTCTATGAAGAAAAACATGGCATCAGGATTAGAAGAAGACTCATTAACAACCTGCAATATACAGATGATACAACCTTGCTTTCAGAAAATGAAGAGGACTTAAAATACTTACTGATGAAAATCAAAGATCACAGCCTTCGATATGGATTGAATCTCATGGTAAAGAAAACAAAAATCCTCACCACTGGACCAATAAACAACATTCTTATCAATGGAGAATAGATTGAAGTTGTCAAGGACGTCATTCATCTTGAATCAACCATAAACACTTACGGAAGGGAAGCATCAGTCAAGAAAACAAACGATGTATTGCATTAGGCAAATCTGCTGCACAAGACCTTTTTAAAGTATTGAAGTGCAAAGATGTCAGCTTGAGGACTAAGGTGCACCTGACCCAAGCTATGGTATTTTCAATAATCTCATATACATGCGAAAGCTGGACAGTGAATAAAGAAGACCTTAGAAGAATTGATGCATTTGAGTTATGGTGTTGGAGGAGAATATTGAAAGTGCCATGGGCTTCCAAAAGAACCAACAGATCTGTTTGGGAAGAAGTGCATCCAGAGTGCTCCTTGGAGGCCAGGATGGCCAAACGCCATCATCTCTCATACTTCAGATATATTGTCAGGAGGGACCAGTCACTATAGAAGGATATCATGTTTGTTAAGGTGGAGGGTCAGAGAAAAAGAGGAAGACCCCCCAGTGAGATGGATTGGCAAAGTGGCAGCATCAATGGGCTTAAGCGTTACAACAATTGTGAGGTTGGCCAAGGATCGGGCAGTGTTTCATTCAGTTGTGCATAGGGTTGGTATGAATCAGTACCAACTTGATGGCACCTAACAACAACAACAATTAAATCCTAAGGAGCTCTGGTAGCGTTGTAGTTATGAGTCGGGCTGCTAACCTCAAGGTCAGCAGTTCGAAACTACCAGCTGTTCCATGGAAGAAAGATGAGGCTTTCGGCTCCTGTAATGATTTACAGCCCCAGAAACCCTGTACAGGGTTGTCCCACAGCACAACACCACCACTGCCACCTACTAATACCTATTAAAAGTTGTTTCCCTTTGCTTTACTAACAATACAGAGGTTTTCAATTGTGTAGATCATGACAAGCTGTGGTAAATATTGTGGAGAATGAGTATTCTGGAACACTTAATTGTGCTCATGAGGAACCTGTACACACACCAAGAGGCAGTTGTTGAAACAGAACAAGTAGACACTGAATAGTTTAAAATTAGGAAAGGTTTGTTCTAGGGTTATATTTTTTTCACCACACTGATTCAATTTATATGATGAGCAAATAATCACGGAAAATGAATTATATGAAGAAGACTATGGCATCAGAATTGCAGGAAGACTCATTAACAACCTGTGATATGTAGATGATACAACCTTGCTTGCTCTAAGTAAAGAGGACTTAAATTACTTACTGATGAAGATCGAAGACCACAGCCTTAAATATGGGTTACACCTCACTGTAAAGAAAATAAAAATCCTTACCATTGGACCAATAAATAACAAATAACAAAAAGACTTCATTTTGCTAGTATCAACCATCTGTACTCATGGAAGCAGTCAAGAAATCACATAATGAATTGCATTAGGCAAATCTGTTGCAGGGGATCTCTTTAAACTGCTAGAAAGCAAAGATGTCAGTTTGAGGACTAAGGTACTCATGACCCAAGCCATGGTACTTGCAGTGTTTTCATATGCATGGGAAAGCTGGACAGTGAATAAGGTAGGCCATAGATGTGTTTAAGTTATGGTGCTGGAGAAGAACATTAAAAGTACCATGGACTGCTAGGACAAACAAATCTGTACAACCAGATTGCTCCTTTAAAGGCCAGAAAGGCCAGACTTTGTTTTTCATACTTTGGACATATAAAGAGGGCCCAGTCCCTGTAGAAGAACATTTGCTAGGTAATGTGGAGGGTCAGGCAAAGTGAGGAAGAACACCAACAAGATGGATTGGCACAGTGGCAGCAGCAATGAGCTCAAACTGAATGACTGTGAGGGTGGTGCAGAACTAGGCAGTGTTTTGTTCTGCTATGCATAAGGTCGCTATCTAAGAACATTAATTTGAAATGCTTCCTTCATAATAAAACACATTTCAGATGTATTGGAGTCTATTTCAAGGTCTCTCTTCTGTTACATTGATGTGTCTATTCATATTCTAGTACCAACCTGTTTGAATTACTCAAGCTTTATATTGCTAGCATCCTCCTCGCTCCTCTGCTTTTTCAGAATGTTACTGGGGTTTCTGACAAGCCATAATTCCATTTGAACTTTAGAATAAGTATGCCTGATTCAAAATTAAATCCTGTATGTATTTTTTAAAGGATTGCTGAAATTTATATTTTTGAAAGAATTGATTTAGCAAGAATTGTTTCTGTGTCTATTTTGCATGGGTCATTTTCTGTGATTATAGTCTCTAATTGGTTGCATATAGGAAAGTTAATGATACGTTTTATAAAATAATTTCCCATGCAAGTGTAAAAATTTTGCTGGGGAATCATATTGTTTGACATGTGAAAATGTACATGATGTTTTGCTAAATTAAAAAAAGGACCTGAACCATATGTGCGCTCTGGTTCCAGTTCTGAAATACTTTTTCCTAGGAATGGATATGAGGGGGCTTCAGAAAGCTCATGGAAAATGGAATTAAAAGGTAATGGAGATTTTCTACAAACGACTTTTAAGTCCCCTCTCATATATTCCTAGAAGAAAATATATTGATGGGACATGAACCAAAATGTCATCCTTGAATATTTCCAAATGGTGGATGATGATTATAAAATATCTTTTCTGTCCTCTTTGAGCAGTCCTGGTGGTGCTATAGGATACGCACTTGACTACTAAATGAAAGAGTAGTAGTTCAAACCCATTAGCCACTCTGCAGAAAAAAGATGATGTTTTCTGATCTGGTAAAGATTTCTAGTTTTAGAAACTCTCTACAAGGTCTCTATGAGCTGGAATCAACTTGATGGCAACAGGTGTTTTGTTATGGTTATGGTTTGGTTTTTGGTTTTGTGTTGCCCAGTGTTTCTCATATTTCCTGAAGTTGGTATGCACTACTATTTTATCAAAAAGAAAAAAAAAATCTATTTTTAAAGAGAAGAGAGGAGTTGACTGCATTTTTAAGACCTATAACTTTGGAGTTAGACAAGAAGGACTAACAATCAATTACATAATCAGGGTAGGCTGACTGCTGTAATCAAGCAACTACCTCGAAAAAATTTTGCTTTCTTTTTAACAGTCTAAGGCAGATCCCGAGAAGCAGTGAAGGGAGGAGCTGGTTCTTGAGGAGGTCCTGGACTAGGGGTGATGCAGCCTGGAACTGATACCATCTCTTTCGCTCATCCACTCATATTCCATTGGCCTACATTCAGTCATATTGTCATATCTAGTTACAAGTATATCTGGGAAATGTAGTCTAGCTGTGTGCCCAGAAGAAACCAACCAGCCAACCCACTGCCATCAAGTTAATTTCAACTGAAAGCTCTCCTATAAGAACAGAGTAAATAGACCAGTTCCATAGGGTTTCTGAGGCTATAAATCTTAATGGAAGCTGGTTGCCTCATCTTTCTCCCATGAATGACTGGTGAATTCAAACTACCCAATATTCAGTTAGCAATCCAATGCTTAGCCCACTGTGCTACCAGGACTCCTTGTTCGAAAGAAGTTGTTGTTGTTGTTGTTAAGTGCTGTCAAGTCTGTTCCAACTCATAGCAACCCTTTATAGGATTTCCAGGGTCACCCATGGTGGACAGCTTTCAGCTGAGCTTTCAGATTAACACAGACTTGGAAGGAGAGGCACATTACTTCTAAATGTTTAGCCACTGAAAACGTTATAAATAGCAGTGAAAGACTGTGTGATACTGCCAAAATATTGAATATTGAAACATTATGAGTAGTGCCAGAATACAGTCAGAGATAGTGCTATAAGATGAGCCCCCCAGGTTAGAATGCACTCAAAATACAACTGGGGAAGAGCTGCCTCCTCAAAGGAGAATGGAGTAAAGCTTTCAGGACTTTCATTTGCTGATGAGCACAACTTGAAATAAGGAGAAACAACTGCAAATATCCATTAATAATTAGAAATTATTAATAGGAAAACTGGAAGTTGTCAAAACTGAAAAGAAGCATGTAAACAGCATTATCCTAGGCATTAGTGGTGAGATAAAATGAACTGGTATTAGCCATTTGGAATCTGACAATCACATGGTTTACTATGCCATAAATGACAAATTGAAGAGGAATGGCATCGCATTCATCATCAAAAAGGACATTTCATGATCTATCTTGAAGTACAATGCTGTCTGTGATAGGATAATATCCATATGTCTACAAAGAAGACCAGTTAATACAACTATTCAAATTTATGCACCAACCACTAAAGCCAGTGATGATGAAATTGACAAATTCTATCAACTTGTTCCATCTGAAATTTATAAAACATTCAATCAAGATGTATTGATAATGACTGGTGATTGGAAAGCAAAGGTTGGAAACAAAGAGGAAGGATCAGTGGATGGAAAATATGACCTTGGTGATAGAAATGATGCTGGAGATCACATGATAGAATTTTTTTTAAATTGTGAATTGAGCAAATGTTTATAGACAAGATCATTAGTTTTACATTCAACAAATAATATAATTGGTTTCATCTCAATAATTGTAATCCCCTCCATGGAACAACAGTTACCTCACTACCTCCCTATGACTCCCATCTCCATTCCGCCCACCTTCCCATCCATTTTCACCTTTGTCCTTAGGTGCTTGTTGCTCCTTTGATTTTTAATGATTGACCATTCCATTGTTCATAGTGAGCATTTCTTACTAATGCTGTTGTTCCCCCTATCTACTGCTTGACTAAAAGTTGGACCAAAGAGTGAGTTCCTTTCCAGACCTGAAGGGTGATCAAGGACCATAGTCTCCTCCAGTCTCTTTCTGACCAGTAAGCATGGATTTTTTTTTTTTTAAAGTAATTTTGAGTTTTGTTCCACATATTCTGTTCCTCTGTGTAGGACCTTTGAATGTGATCCCTTTAACAGTAGTTAGTAGTGATAGATGGGTAACATCTACTTCTTCTGATCTCAGAATCATGGAGACTGGTGTTCACATGTTCCATTGTGGAACTAATTAATTCCACTGGACTAATTTATTCCAAGCACGTTCAGTTTCTTCTGCA
>NW_006408826.1:2052755-2054057 GCF_000296735.1 Chrysochloris asiatica
AATAATGGTCTCATGTAATATTTGTCCTTTTGTGATTGACTAATTTCACTCAACATAATGTTTTTTAGGTTCATCCAAGTTATGAGGTGTTTCGCAGAATCAGTGTTATTCTTTAGCATTGTATAATATTCCATTGTGTATATGTAGTAGTTGGTTTATCCTTTCTTCCATTGTTGGGCTCTTAGGCTAGCTCCACCTTTTTGCTATTATGAATTGTGCTTCAATGAGTATTGGTGTGCTTATATCTACTTGTGTCCTGGCTCATATTTCTTGTGGATATATACAAAGTAGAGGGATTTCTGGGTCATAATGTATTTCTGGAGTTCTGGTGTGGCACTGTAGGATAAACTCTTGAACACAAGGTCATTTGAACCACAAAGTTGGCAGTTCAAACTCAATAGCCACTCCTTGGAAACCTTATACAGGGCCCCTATGAGTTGGAAACAACTCCACAGCACTCAACAACAACAATAACAAGGTATTTCTATTTCCAACTTTTTGAGGAAGCACCATGCCGTTCTCCAGAGTGGTTGAACCATTTACAGTACCAACAGCAATGAAGGACTCTCCACACCCTCACCAGCACTTGTTTTTTTTTTAACTTCCTTGTTAATGTTGATGTGAGATGATATCTCATTGTTGTTTTGATTTGCATCTCTCTAATCCTGGAGAGACACTGTAGGACCAGCACTAGACTGTGAACCACAAGGTCGGCAGTTCAAAACCCACCACCTTCTCCTCAGAAACCCTATACATGGATTGCTATGAGTTGGAACTGACTCAACAGCACGTATCAAACAACATAACAGTGGCTAATGATCAGGAACATTTCCTCATATAATTATAGGCTGCCTGGATGTCTTCCATGGTGAAGTGTCTGTTGATGACCTGTGCCCATTTTTTAATTAGGTTTAACTTTTTCTTGTAGAAGTGTTGTAGTTTTCTATACATTTCAGAACATTTATAGAATTTTGTCTGGTAAGTCATTGCAAAAAAAATTTTCCCCAGTCTGTAAGCTCCCTTTTAACTCTTTTGGTAAAATCTTTTGATGTACATGAGTTTTTAGTTTTAGGAGGTCCCATTCATCTATTTTGTCTTCTACTGCATGTATGTTTTTAAAATAATGTTTGATAGTGTATGTATGCCATATATTAGAGCCCTAAAGTTTGTCCCTAGTTTTTCATTGATGATCTTCATAGCTCTGAGTTGTACATTTAGGTCTTTATTCCATGTTGAGTTTGTTTTTGTATGAGGTGGGAGATATGGATCTTGTTTTATTCTTCTGAAAATCGATTTCCAGTT